>NC_092228.1:6165761-6183261 GCF_036320965.1 Panulirus ornatus
GATTCCCACTCGTTTTCCTAGCTCCCACCATGATTCCCACTCGTTTTCCTAGCTCTGCCATGATTCTCACTCGTCTTCCTAGCTCTGCCCATGATTCCCACTCGTTTTCCTAGCTCTGCCCATGATTCCCACTCGTTTTCCTAGCTCTGCCCATGATTCCCACTCGTTTTCCTAGCTCTGCCATGATTCTCACTCGTTTTCCTAGCTCTGCCATGATTCTCAATTGTTTTCCTAGCTCTGCCATGATTCCCACTCGTTTTCCTAGCTCTCACCATGATTCCCAGTCATTTTCCTAGCTCTCCCATGATTCCCACTCATTTTCCTAGCTCTGCCACGATTCCCACTCGTTTTCCTAGCTCTGCCATAATTCCCACTCGTTTTTCTAGCTCTCACCATGATTTCCACTCGTTTTCCTAGCTCTCCCATGATTCCCACTCATTTTCCTAGCTCTGCCCATGATTCCCATTCGTTTTCCTAGCTCTCACCATGATTCCCACTCGTTTTCCTAGCTCTGCCATGATTCCCACTCATTTTCCTAGCTCTGCCATGATTCCCACTCGTTTTCCTAGCTCTGCCATGATTTCCACTCGTTTTCCTAGCTCTCACCATGATTCCCACTCGTTTTCCTAGCTCTCCCATGATTCCCACTCATTTTCCTAGCTCTGCCACGATTCCCACTCGTTTTCCTAGCTCTGCCATGATTCCCACTCGTTTTCCTAGCTCTCACCATGATTCCCACTCGTTTTCCTAGCTCTTCCATGATTCCCACTCATTTTCCTAGCTCTGCCACGATTCCCACTCGTTTTCCTAGCTCTGCCATGATTCCCACTCGATTTCCTAGCTCTGCCATGATTCCCACTCGATTTCCTAGCTCTGCCATGATTCCCACTCGATTTCCTAGCTCTGCCATGATTCCCACTCGATTTCCTAGCTCTGCCATGATTCCCACTCGATTTCCTAGCTCTGCCATGATTCCCACTCGATTTCCTAGCTCTGCCATGATTCCCACTCGTTTTCCTAGCTCTGCCATGATTCCCACTCGATTTCCTAGCTCTGCCATGATTCCCACTCGTTTCCCTAGCTCCCACCATGATTCCCACTCGTTTTCCTAGCTCTGCCCATGATTCCCACTCGTTTCCCTAGCTCCCACCATGATTCCCACTCGATTTCCTAGCTCTGCCATGATTCCCACTCGTTTTCCTAGCTCCCACCATGATTCCCACTCGTTTTCCTAGCTCTGCCATGATTCCCACTCGTTTTCCTAGCTCTGCCCATGATTCCCACTCGATTTCCTAGCTCCCACCATGATTCCCACTCATTTTCCTAGCTCTGCCACGATTCCCACTCGTTTTCCTAGCTCTGCCACGATTCCCACTCGATTTCCTAGCTCTGCCATGATTCCCACTCGATTTCCTAGCTCTGCCATGATTCTCACTCGTTTTCCTAGCTCTGCCACGATTCCCACTCGATTTCCTAGCTCCCACCATGATTCCCGTATCTTCCCAGCCACATAATGATTCCCACCTCATGTTCCCAGCTCTGCTATGGTTCCCACCACATCTTCCCAGCCCCCAACCATGATGATCCCTCCCCTACCTCATTCCCTCACCCCTCTATCCTCCCCACTTCCCTAGAACTCTTCTCCCCAGTGTCCCCGTGACTCTCCTCCCATATTCCTCCTCCTCCCGCAGGCCCTGAGGTCCGGCCGGAGCCGCAGCTGGTGAGGACAGTGACCGGGAGGACGTGCGTGTTGCCCTTCACCTACGAGGGCCACCAGTACCACGGCTGCATCATGCAACGCTCGGACAGGCCCTTCTGTGCCACCGAGGTCGACCACTCCGGGTCTCCCCTGGCCACCGACTTCTGCCCGGACGACTGGGGTGAGTGTCTGCCACCCCTCCACACCCGCAGAAGGGTGAGTTGTCTGTTGGACTGGACGCTCGCCCCCTCCTCCTCTTCTCACCCCCAGGGCGAGTGTCTGCTGCCCCTACTCACCCCAAGGTGAGTGTCTGCCCCCACACACCCCAGGGTGAGTGTCTGCCCCCCACACACCCCAGGGCGAGTGTCTGCTTCCCCTACTCACCCCAGGGCGAGTGTCTGCTTCCCCTACTCACCCAAGGGTGTTGAGTGTTTGCCCCTCATACCCCAGGGTGAGTGTCTTCTCCCCCCACACACCCCAGGGTGAGTGTCTGCCCCACCACACCACAGGAAGGTGGGTGTCTGTTGGCCCCCCGCTCACCCCAGGGTGAGTGTCTGATCCCCCTACCCTTCATACACCGTAACAGACTTTGATTCCCATGAGAAATAGCCAGCCAGTCAGGCAAACTGTCTCCTAGCCATATAATCTACCACACACATCCAGTCTGACAGACATCTATCTGGAGACAGACGTGAAACCGTAGATATAATGCCACTGCTGATAATGTCTGGGTTGGTAAATCTTCCCTTATTTTTATTTTTCAGATGGCACTGAGCTTGACGTCCCTCACCAGCAAGGTAAGTGACGAGAGAGATAGAAAGATAGATAGATAGATAGATAGATAGATAGATAGATAGAGGAGAGAGAGAGAGAGAGAGAGAGAGAGAGAGAGAGAGAGAGAGAGAGAGAGAGAGAGCCTACCAGATGGATAGTTTGATTTACAGATATAAAGATAGAAGAGAGAGGCTGGTGTATTAAGACAAGATGCAAAGGATATGATTTACGTATCCTTATCCTTTGCCCCTCCATTTGTAAACGTGAACACCTCGATAATACAGAGCTTGGGTGTGTGTGTGTGTAAGGGTCGAGTGTTCCTTCATTTTACATTCGCCTTCTCTCCTCCCAACCCAACCTCATCCTCTCTCACCCAGACGCAACAACAATACAACCTTGTAAAGATACGAGATGACGTCTTTGCTCTCTTAGGAGAACGCCTGTCACGCGCCTGTACACCCGTCATGAGCTTATATTACACCTCTCACACATGTATACCTATTATGTAATGGATGCCTTGGGTGCCTCAAGTACATATCGTATTTAAACTACTCTTTCTCGCACGTCCAGACCTCTCTTTTTCTCTCTTGCGCGCGCTTGTGTGTGTGTGTGTGGAACTTTAGATTGAAGAATCGAATTTCATTCAAACTTTTTACTCGAATCTCTCCTGTTGTTTGCATGAGAGGGATCGACTCCCATGCGAGGGAAGAGTTCATAAAGATAAGACTCTCCTTCACCCACCCCCTTCCCCTACCACCGTTCCCGGACACATTTCTCTTGTAAGTTCTGGACAGATTCCAGGCTAACTTCCAGAAGTTTTTCTTTTTTTTCCCTCCGTCTTTGCCACACCCATTGAACTATGTCGGATGTGTGTGTTTTCACCCTTGAAGGAAGGCTGTGTAGAGTGGGCGGGTTCTCTGCATCCCATGCCAGATGGGATCTTGCGAAGGGGAGTTGAGTCAAGTCGATTTCTTTCCGTTTCTTTCCTTTCTTTTTTTTCTGCGTTTGGAAGCAGCAGGTGTGGGAGGGGGTGTGTGTCTATGTGTTTCTGAAAGAGCTTTTAACCTCCTTTGAATAAAAATGAGATACGGAATGTTTTAAAACGTAGAATTAGTTGTAACTGGGTATATAGATCTGTATACACAAATGATATAGACACTGTATGAAAATGAGTATATAGATCTGTGTACACAGTATACACGAATGATATAGACACTGTATGATAAGGTGACATTTGAAAATAAATCGTATAGTGTAAGACGAATGATGAATACAAGTTCTGTGTAAATGAAGGGGAGAAAAAAGTTAATTTCAAGTCATTCAAGTTCTTCATTGTATTCATTGATGATTCATGAGTGATAGGCGGAAACATAGAGACAAACAAGCACCAAAGGAAACACACAGATATGCAAACGTACACACACACACACACAAATGTGGACGAATACACGCAAATACATAAAACTACACAGATACAGAAACAATCACAAACGCACTCAAGTCCATACATGCAGATACACCAGAAACACACCACACCCACACACTCACTTCATTCCCTCATGGATCCATCTCTCTCTCTCTAACACACTCTTAATCCCCTTGAAGGTACTGCGACGCTGACGGAGTCCGGGTCGAGGTGCGTGTTCCCCTTCAGGTACAGAGGAATGGAATACCATTCCTGTACCTCAGACTACGCCCCGAGGGCCTGGTGCGCCACTGCCGTCGACGGCTCGCTCTACAGGACCGTGTGGGACTTCTGCGTCGACAGCTCACAAGGTGAAGTGAGATCTGTTGCGGGACGACTTCGAATGCTCCTCAGATCGGCGCTATTTTAGTCGTGTTTACGTACACTGTTGCTTCTAGATACGATTTTCTTTTAGACATTTTGACGTATACTGTTGCTTGCAGATACGATTCTTTTTAGACGTGTTGACGTACACTGTTGCTTCTAGATAGATTTTTTAGACGTTTTGACGTACACTGTTGCTTCTAGATAGATTTTTTTTAGACGTTTTGACGTATACTGTTGCTTTTAGATATTGTTTTTTAGACGTTTTGACGTATACTGTTGCTTCTAGATACGATATTTGTTAGACGTTTTGACGTATACTGTTGCTTCTAGGTACGATTTTTTTTAGACGTTTTGACGTACACTGTTGCTTCTGGATACTCTTTTTTTTTTTTGATCACTTTTTTGTATTTATGAGTACGAACATTTTGCTTCTCTTTTCCACGTTATTTACTCACCCGTTCCTTTCCATCAGACGTGAGACGGGAAGGCCGTTGGTTCTCCATCTCTCAGAAAGGAACAGAGGAGGTGGAGGGAGGGGAGGTGGAGGGGCTGCAGGCGCTGCCCTGGAAACCAGACTCGACGAAGCACTCATGGCAGATGAACCCCTCTTACGAGACCTGGAACCTTGAGCCTCCAGTGGACACGATTCTGTCTCCTGCAGAGTTTCCAGGGGCTTTCCAGCCAGAGGCAGAGCCGGCCTTTGAGGCTCCGCTGGAAGCCTGTTCCCGAGTATATACCAGAATCTATGCCAGAGGCCATACCAGAAGCAATGCCCGCTGAGGTCCCGGGGTTGGAACCCCCGTATGACACTGAGGGTCAGCCTCCAGCACCTGAAGACCAATGGTTCTCCCAACCTCGATCTCTCGAGCAACTCTTCGTCCCGGATATCGAACCCACGACTCTGCTGGAAGGTAAGACCATCGCCTGAGTAGTTACCTCCGAGTGAAATGTGCTGTTCCAGATGGAAATTGATTCCTCTCTCTCTCTCTCTCTCTCAATCGAACCTTTCTAATCACCCCGGCAGACGGTGGGGGAGAAGCTATCACGACGGCGGACGGGAGGCGCTGCGTCTTTCCTTTCATCTGGCGTGGGCGGCGCTACACGGCGTGCACGGGCGTGGAGGCCGAGTACGAGTGGTGTGCTACAAGCGTTGACATACACGGTCGACCAACTGCCACGGACTTCTGCCAGCCGCTGCCAGGTGTGTGTGTGTGTGTGTGTGTGTGTGTGTGAATGTGCCTGGCCTTACCTTCTCTATACCATTTTCTTTTATATCTTCAAGTCTTCGTGTTATATATATATATATATATATATATATATATATATATATATATATATATATATATATATATATATATATATACACACGTCTGTATCCAGAGGGGTAGTGAGGTCTGGGTGATAACAGGGTATACGAGGGTGGTGAATCATTTAGGAACGTTTGTGATCTCTGTGCCAGTGATGACCATACGTTTAATCTGTGGAAAAAGAAAACGTTTGTCTCTTTGATGAAGTCATATCCGAAAAAGTGCATGTAATATATATATACGTATTTATTACCAATGTAATACTGTTTATATACTACCACTATAATACTGTATATATACACTATCACTGTATTACTGTTCTTAATGATCATTATGATCCATTCATTCATATATATATATATATATATATATATATATATATATATATATATATATATATATTTATATATATATATATATATATACTTTCATTTTCTTTTCCTCTTCCTCTTCATCCACTTCACTACATTTCTCCTCTGGACTACTACATTCACCCTCCATTTCAGGGCTAGACTTCGGGCGGCCGGACCCCACCATTGCTTCGCTCAATTCAAGTAAGTTCCTTTCTTCCCTGTGTACACACACACACACACACACACACATCGTAGATATTTATGGTTGAGACAATCCAACCCCCCGCCACCCCGACCCGTTGAAATATAATTTCCCCTTGATTACCTTCATGACTGGACGCGAGATTACATTTTCCCACACACGAGAAGTAATGCCGTGCATCAATTAAAAGCTGTTGCGGTTTTTTTTTCCCAATTTTTTTCGTATGAAATTTTGTTTAATTCCTAATCTGTAAGTGCTGATATGCAGATGAAATAATCATGCTCTGACATTCAATTATTTTTTCACTTTAATAACACGCGCGTCGTCATTATCTGGCGCATACGCAGAGGCGTTAATTGGCAAGTTAATGTCGCTGATGTATTTCGTGAACGCCTCGCGTATGTATGTATTAATACTCTGGTTCTAAAGTATTTAATGAGTGGACAGGTGTCAATACGAAGTTATCAAACGTTGATACTTAGCATCGGTGTTTTTTGGGAAGGATTTGAATGATAGTTGTTAGTGTGATCATAACTTTGAACTAGCAGCCGGGTCGTCCCACGGTGGGGTGTGGGGTGGTTAGAGAGGAGGAGGAGGAGGAGGAGGAGGAGGAGGAGAGGAGGAGGAGGAGGAGGAGGAGGCCACCACTCTCCCTTTCCCTCCCTGTGCTGGTAGAGAATTGATATTAACACTATAACAGTTTCACGGCACCTTCGTTGACGTGGGTTTAACACACACGTATATCCGGACAAAGCGGGAAATACTTTCATGCTTATTTTTGAGGTTCAATTGACGTATATATATGTAGTGAGTGTTGACGAATAATACAGGATCTTGCCCTACAAATCTTTATGGATTAGTATGATTACAAGACGTGTCTTCAGTCACACACACACACACAGACACAGACACAGACTCAGACACACACGCACACTCACACAGACACGCACACACACACACAGACACACACACACACACATATATATATATATATATATATATATATATATATATATATATATATATATTACCCATGTAGGGAATAAGTTCAAAAACCTCTTCCACTGAGACAGATATATTCGTAACCCACCAACTTACGTACGGAGCCGAGACCTGGAATATGAGTTATAACCAGTGGTTTGGCTCGATGCCCTTGGCGACCGCCTCCATTCCCACTGCGAAAGATGTATTTACGAAAGATCGTCTGCTGCGGGACACCCGCGTCAGGTTGGTGGGGGGGAGGCGAGGAGAGGAGGAGGAGGAAGGTGATGGCCGAGGGCCTCCGCGTCTCGTTTATAATATATCTGATCGCCCGAAGCGGCTGGGAAAATGTGTGTGTGTGTGTGTGAAGACCTTTGGAGCAGCACTAAGGCCCCTTGCTAAAAAGGGGAAACTGAATTTGTGGTATAGAGGAGAAGAATATCCCATTTTCTCTTCATGTACAGTGTGTGTATTTATATGTTCATGTTGGAAAGGATCACAATTTTGCGCGTGATCAAGATATTCCTATGAGTCCACTTATCGTGTTTCATTTTCCCCGTGGACTCATAGTAATATATATATATATATATATATATATATATATATATATATATATATATATATATATATATATATATATATATATATAAAATATATATATATATATATATATATGTGATTTATATATATATTCATGACCATTTCAGTGGAGGGACATCCTGCCCTTGTGGGACATCTAGGCATCGAAGGACACCCTGGGATACGGGGACATCCTGCTATAGAGGGACATGGTGCCGTGCTGGGCCACCTGGGCGTCCCAGGACACGGTAGGATGGTGGGCCACCCCGGCCTAAGGGGACATGACGAAGTCCCGGGACACACAAGTATTGGAGGACATCCCAGTATCTTGGGACATGCAGCGGTTGAAGGACATCCGGCTGTTGAGGCTCATGGGGCTGTCCCAGGACACCCTGCCGTCCCGGGACATCATGGACTGAGGGCCCACGGCGGTATTGCAGGACATCCTGGTGTCCCAGGACACGGGTCCGTCCGGGGACACCAAGGAGTCCCAGGACACCCTGAAGCAGAGGGTCATCCACAGATATTCGGACATGGTGCCGTCCAGGGACATCCGGCAGTAGAAGGTCATTCTACCGTCTTGGGACATCCAGCAATAGAAGGACATGGAAGCGTCGAGGGACACCAGGGTATCCCACAACACCCGGGTGTGCCAGGACATCCTGCAGTCGCTGGACACCCAAGCCTGCGAGGACACCAAGGTGTACAGGGACATGGTAGCATACAGGGACACCCAGCCGTCGAGGGACACCAAACCGTCCCTGGACATCCGGATGTGGAAGGACATGAGGCCGTCGAGGGACATCCTTCCGTCCCAGGACACGCGGCTGTAGTAGGACATAAATCTGTCCATGGGCACGAAGAGTTGCCCGGTCACCCAGCCATACGAGGACATCCGAGTATACCCGGACATCCTGGCGTCCAGGGACATCCTACTGTAGGAGGACACGGAGGTGTCCGTGGACACGCTGCAGTCCACGGACACCCGAGCATACCGGCACACCCAGCAGTCCATGGACATAGGGACATCCAGGGACATCAACAGATCCTGGCACACCCTGGTGTACAGGGACATGCAGCAGTTCCCGAACATCCTATAGTCTCGGGACACCCTGGAATTCAAGGACATCCGACCGTCCTAGGACACCCTGCGATCGAGGAACATCCATATGTCGCCGGACATCGTGGGGTAAAGGGACATGGTAGCCTTGTAGGACACCCTGACTATCCTGGACACCCTACCGTGCGAGGACATCCTGCAGTCGAGGGACACCCAAACATTTTAGGACACCCGAACATACTGGGACACTCTAGTGTCCATGGACACCCCGGCATACCAGGACACATGGGTGTATTAGGACACTCAGGTATCGAAGGACATCCGAACGTCGTGGGACATCCTAGAGTCGAGGCCCATCCTGGAGTCCAGGGTCATCCGGACATCGCGGGACATCCGGCATTGCTAGGACACGAGATCATCGAAGGACACGAGGGAGTCGTTGGACATCCGTCTGTCGTAGGACATCCGGACATCCTAGTGCCACTTGCACCATATAAAGGTAAGGATCCTTGGGTACCTTGCCTACATCCGGGAAGTAAGAAATGAACAAACCCAGAAGCAATCTTTTTCCTTCTTTCCATTAGAAATTCCACCGCAGAATACACCTTTGTCATCCCCCTCTAAACCTGTAAGGGAAATGGGAGGACTGTGATTAGCCCCAAAGAAGAAATCGTATGAGCAGTTCAAATCGATGAAAATCGCCGGGGAATTAATCACCTAAGAAAGTGTAAGAAGGTCATGAGACAGGTGTAAACGCGAGGAAGAAAAGAAGAATTTCCTCGAGAGTTTGAGAATAATCTTAAGGAATTCTTCATATGTGTAAGACAAAGGAAGACAGTCAAAAGCGGAATTGGACCACTACGAAACGAACATGACACACTTAACTACTGACGACAAGGGAATGGCTGGCTACCATACTAAATTATTCTTTGAACTCCGCATTCACAGTTGAGGAAACGTCTCGCGTGCCCCAACCAATGAAAATGTTCAAGGATGTGATAAAGAAGAGTTGAGGGACAGAGAAATATAAACCGCTCTGAAATACTTAAGATACCTGGACCAATTAAATTTGAACGAGTCCAACGGCCCAGATAACTTGGCTCCAAGATTTTCAAAGGTCAGGAGACAGATAGCTGATATACTCCATAACAAAAGTACTCAGCAGACCTCAATCGGATGGCCAGGTGCCAGTTGAATGGAAGCAAGGAAATGTTATTATCTATCTATCTATCTATCTATCTATCTATATATATATATATATATATATATATATATATATATATATATATATATATATAGGGACGAAAGGTGCGCCTTGAACTCTCGCCCAATTAGTCTTACGTCAGTGTTAGTTCAAATGATGGCAAAAATGATACGAGAAAAGATTGTCACGTTTCCAGATCACAGAATGATATTGGACAACCAACACGGGTTTCCGCAGTAGAAGATCCTGCCTGACAAATTTTCTGACGTTTTTAATGTTGTTTATCAGAACTGGGACGAAAATCTACCGTCTGATATAGTATATCTAGATTTTTTTTCAAAAGGCTATCGATAAAGTACCTCATACGAGACTTTTACATAGACTCAGAGCACAGGTGAAGGGCTCTGTACATGGCTCAGAGACTGGTTTACTGGAAGGAAGCAGCGTGTCGTATTTAAGCCTCAGATTGGCTAGACGTAACAAGTGGTGTGCCACAGGGGTCGGTCCTAGGCGCCCCCATTCTTTTCATACTATACATTAATGACCTAGGACGCCGTCTCGTATCTAAGGTCTTCAAATCTGCCACTCATGTGAACTCTAAACATTCTTAAGTCTCAAATTCTCCATCATCCTATATAAATCACACAGTAAACATTCTTGTTGTTTCTACTGCTTTGTCACCATATACAAATTATTCCATAAACATCTTCAATTTTCTTCACTGTCATAAAGCACACCATATACATTCTAGTAGTCTGACATACATTATAAATCACACCAAAAATATTTTGAAAATTTCCATTTGCTTGTCATCCGTAGTAACTTAAAAGTGACCATTTCACAATCATTGCTTTTGTATTATATCTGATTAGCAATGTGTACATGTACATTCGACATCCGAATGTATATTACCACTATGCAAATTTTCCATGGGCTTCACTGTATTGTAATCCTGAATATATAGTATAGAATTGTTATATATATATATATATATATATATATATATATATATATATATATATATATATATATATATATATATATATATATATGTGTGTGTGTGTGTGTGTGTGTGTGTGTGTGTGTGTGTGTGTGTGTATTGCCCGAAAACGATACTAACACCAAGAGAATTTTGGCAGAGAGAGAGAGAGAGAGAGAGAGAGAGAGAGAGAGAGAGAGAGAGAGAGAGAGAGAGAGAGAGAGAGGAACTTATCTCTATTCATTTCGAGCATTTGATTATCCGCTTCACTCTGAGAAAACATTGGAAACGTATTTCTGTTCCTGATCCCTTTGGGGGGGAGGGGAAGCAGCTGGTGATAGGATTCATTCGCAGTGGCAAAGAGAGAGAGAGAGAGAGAGAGAGAGAGAGAGAGAGAGAGAGAGAGAGAGAGAGTGAGAGAGAGAGAGAGAGAGAGAGAGAGAGAGAGAGAGAGAGAGAGAGAGAGGATGTGCTGACTGGAGTGGAGGTGAAATATACCCACTTACAAACCTCTGAGCACCAACACACACGCACAAGAGGTAGGGCCTTATGAGTGTAAATCTCCCTCCCTTTACAGTACAAATGGGTAAATACACACACACACACACAGAGACACACACACACACACACACACATATACAAACAAGAGATGAGGGTCCCCCCACGAGTGTGGTAAATTTCCCCTCCCATACGGTAAGAATAGGTAATTACACACACACACACACACACGTATATGTACATAGGCCAACTGAGAGAGAGAGAGAGAGAGAGAGAGAGAGAGAGAGAGAGAGAGAGAGAGAGAGAGAGAGAGAGAGAGAATCTGGTTAAGGCATGAGGGAGGCGGGCAAGAAGAATAAAAGAACACCAACAACTCGAGCCACACACATCATAGTTATCATCATACTTCCCACCGTCGCTACACACACACACACACACACACACGCGTGCGTGTATACATTCGCCAAGGCGAAACTCGGACGAAGTTAAGCCACGCAGACAAGTGATGTCTGGTTAAGGCCTCGCTGACGAGTCGTGTCTGGTTGAGCCATAAAGTTTAAACTGGCGGCGGTTGCATCCGACTAGCTTTTGCCAGTTGCGTCTCGTTTGCTACCTGACAGCATCTTGCCTCGTGGTGTATATACCACAGGGAATATATATATATATATATATATATATATATATATATATATATATATATATATATATATATATATATATTCCTATGAGTCCACGGGGAAAATGAAACACGAAAAGTTCCCAAGTGCACTTTCGTGTAATAATCACATCATCAGGGGAGACACAAGAGAGAAATATAACAGTCAGTTGATATACATATATACATATATATAAATAAATAAATATATTTATATGCTGCCTTCTGCTGAGTCAGGTTGTTTTGGAGGGAGAGGGGCGCTCGCCTGGGAGGTGGGTGAAGACCTAGGAGCGGATTTCAACAGGGTTTTGGAGTTATTTGAGGGTTTCTCTGATGGATGTAGAGGGGGGGATGGTCGTACTGGATCGTGCTGGAGAGTGAGAGACAGTGGGATGGAGGTAAATGCCTTGCGTACGAACATACGACACCTTGAGGACGTAGGTACGACACCTTGGGTACATAGGTACGACACCTGGAGTACGTAGGTACGACACCTTGAGTACGTAGGTACGACCCTCTTGAGTACGTAGGTACGATCCCCTTGAGTACGTAGGGACGACCCCTTGAGTACGTAGGTGCGACCCCCCTGGAGCCTTCTCTCTCTCTGTGATGGCGTGGCTCTCACCCCGACCTTCTTGAGTGTATGGGCTCTGGACGTCCGTGAGAAATATCAATAAATGAATGAAAGAATAACTGAGGAATGTGTATATGACTGGATAACCAATAACTTTGTTAACTAGTGTGATCACACGGCACAGGGTAGTCATTGTGGTGTTGTTATCTGACCTCCCGATTTAATGAGGTCTTGGCTCCTGTTCAGTGGCAGGCAGTTTAATGTGGCTTCTTTCATTTCTTTCAACAGTTTCTCCGTTATGCTTGCGGAATCCGGCCAACACCCTGTACACAGGTAAGTGTCTCGTGTATGCGTGGGTGTGGGAGGGAGAGGGCTTGCTCTGCGTGCATACAACACACACACACACACACATCCTCCCCTTCCTACCTACGGAACAAATTTACATTTAATTTGGCTTCAGAAATTTTGATGGTATTTTCAATCCTGGTTTTGATAAAAAAAAGAATAGAGAGGCGTTGTTATCATGGCTGAATAAATCGTAATTGCTCCTCCTCCTTTCTCCACCCACGGGGGTTGATTACACAGTAATTTCCCCCCCCCCACACACTAAGAATGTTAATGGTTTGTCAACGCCGCTCGGGAGTACTTTAATTGTGGAGGAATTGTAGGTGTGTTTTATCCTGCCCTCCGTAACCCAGTGTCTAAACTAATGCTCACACGCTTAGTGTCAGAACACTGTTCTGGGAAATGAATTTAGAATTTCATTGTGTGTGTGTGTGTGTGTGTGTCAGTGGGTAAGTGTGTATGTGTGTGTATGAGTGTGTATGTGTGTGTGTGCGTGTGTCTGTGTGTGTATGTATGTGTATGAGTGTGTATGTGTGTGTGTGTGCGTGTGTCTGTGTGTGTATGTATGTGTATGTGTGTGTGTATGTGTGTATGTGTATGTGTGTGTGTATGTGTATGTGTGTATCTGTATGTGTATGTGTGTGTATCTATGTGCATGTGTGTGTATGTGTGTGTATGTATGTGTGTGTATTTGTGTGTACTTGTATGTGTGTGTATGTGTATGTGTGTATGTGTATATACATATACACACACCCACATACATACACCCACATACACACATACATACACATACACACATGCACATGCACACACACACATACAAACGCATACACATACCCACACGCACACATACACACACGCACACATACACATACACACACATACACACACGCATACACACACACAAACATACACATACACGCACACATACACACACATGCACACACATACGAACAAACACACACACATACACGCACACAGACATACACACATACTCACGCATACACATAAACATATACACGTACACACATACACACACATACACATACGCATACACACATACATACATACACGCATACACACATACACATACACACGCATACACACACATATATACACATACATAGGAACAAACACACACACACACACACACACGCACACAGACATACATACACACTCATACACATACACACATATACACACACCCACACATACACACGCATTCACATACACACACATACACATACACACATACACACACATACACATACACACATTCACATACACACACATACACACATACACACATTCACACACATACATACACAAACATACACACACATTCACACATACATACACACACTTGCACATACACACATACATACAAATACGAACATACACACGTACACATATACACACATACACATACATACAAATACACATACACACACATACAAACACATACTCATACACACACATGCACATACACAAATACACACATGCATACACACAAACACATACACAGACATACTCACACACACGTACACATACACACACATACACATACCCACACAAACACATACACACATACACACACACGCATACACATAAATACACATACACGCACACATACACATACACACGTATACACACATACATACACATACACATACACATACACACATTCACACGTACACACACATATATACATACACACATACACACACAAGCACACATACACACCCACACATACACACATATACACATACACATACACACTCACACATACACTTACACACACATACATAGACTTACACATACACACACATACATACACACATGCACATACATACACGCATACAAACATACACACACATACACATACTCATACACACATACACAAACACACTTTCACATATACACACATACATACACGAACATATACACATACATACATACACACATACACATACCCACACAAACACATACACATACACTTACACACATACACGCACACATACACATACACATACGCACACGTATACACACATACATACACACATACACACATTCACACACGTACACACTCACATACACACACACACACACACAAACACACATACACACCCACACATACACACATATACACATACACACCAAACATACACATACACACACATACATAGACTTACACACACACACACACACATAAAACATACATAAACACACACACATATTTATACACACATACACATAGCAATACACACACATACAATCACACATACACATACACACATACATAAACACATATAAACATACACATATATACACATACACACACAAATACACACATACACATTCACACACACATACACACTTATACATACACACACACTCACACTCACGCATACACACACATACACATAGACATATACACACATACACACATACACACATATGCACATACACACACATACACAAACACATACACATTCACACAGACACACATACATACACGCACACATACACACAGACAGACACACATAAAGACACACACATACACATACCCACACAAACACATACACACCATCACACATACACACACATACATACACACATACGCACATGCACACAAACACATACACAAACATACATGCACTTACATACACGCACACATACGCATACACACATACACATACAAATACATACACACATACACACACTCATACACACACATACACGCACACATACATACACATACACAATACACACATACACACCCACACATACACATTCACACATACATACGCATAGACACATACACATACATACACATACACAAACACTCATACACATTCACAGACATACACATACACACACACATACACACACACAGACACATTCACACACAGACACATACACATACCCACACAAACACATACACACCTTCACACACACACACGCATACACACACATACACACATGCACATACACGCACACATACACACACACACACAAATACACTCACATAAACACACATATACACACATACATACACGCACACATACACATGCACACATACACACTCATTAACACACATAGACACATACACACATACAAACATATACACACACACGCAAACATACACACCCACACATACATTCACATACACACACATACACACCCACACATACATACGCATACACGCACATACACATACACACATACACACATACATACACATACACATGCATACATACATACACACACATACACATGCACACACACATACACATACGCACACACATACATACACACATATACACATATACATAATATACAAACACACATACAGACATACACACATACACGCACACATACACATACATGCATACACAAACACATACACACACAAATACACATACATACACACATACATACATACATACACATACACATACAAACACATACATACACACATACACATTCTCATACACATACTCATACACACATACACACACATACACATACATACACATACACATTCACATAGACATACACATACACACACAGACACATAGACATACAAATACCCACACAAACACATACACACCACACACACATACACACGCATACACACATACACACTCACATACACACACATACACATAAATACACACATACACATACATACACATACACAAATACACACACACATGCACATACACACACGTACACACACACACACATACATACATATACACACATACACACACTCATACATACACACATACAAACACAAACACATACACGCACACATACATACCTACACATACATACACATACACAATAACACATACACACACCCACGCATACACATACACACATATACTCATACACACATACACATGCACACATCCACATACACACATACACAAACACCCATACACATTCACAAACATACACATACCCACACATACACATACACGCACACATACACATACACTCACAGACACATACACAGACATACAGACACACATAGACATACCCACACAAACACATACACACACACGCATACACACATGCACATACACGCACACATACACATACACACATATACACTCACATACACACATACATACACATACATACATGCACCCATACACATACACACACATACAAACACACACATACAAGCACACATACACACCCGCACATACACATACACACATACATTCATATACACACATACCCACACATACACATACACATACATACGCATACACGCACATACACACATACATACACATACACTCATACACACACATACACATACACACATACCCACTTTCACATACATACAAATACCCACACACACATACACACATACACATACACACACATACTCATACACACATACACACACACATACACAAACACATTCACATACACACACACCTACACATACACACATACACACATTACACATACATACACA
>NC_092228.1:6188261-6208261 GCF_036320965.1 Panulirus ornatus
CCCCAGTAGATAAACCCTTGTAGATAGCCACCAGCTGATGTTGTAGATAGCCACCAGCTGATGTTGTAGATAGCCACTAGCTGATGTTGTTACAAGATAGCCACCAGCTGATGTAGATAGCCATCAGCTGATGTTGTAGATAGCCACCAGCTGATGTTGTAGATAGCCACCAGCTGATGTTGTAGATAGCCACCAGCTGATGTTGTTATCTGGCTTTCCCCACTTTACTGTGTACTGTCTGTCTGTGAAATAATGTTACCTGGCATTCCCACGCACTGCCATGTACTTCTGTCTAGATTGCCTTTTCTGCTTCTTCTTATTATACATGTCTAGTGATCATTTGAGCTTTTCCTTAAGAGCCTTTTAAGCATGTGTGTTTATATACATGTTCAAAAATACATTCTAGCTAGATTCGATTTTGATATTCAAAAATTTATTTAACTAGATTTGATGTTAATATTCAAAAAATATATTCAAACTAGACTTGATGTTAATGTAGTTTTGATAGTGTATATCCCTCTGCTATTTCATTTCATAATGAAAAAGATAATGGTTTTTCAAATGCAACATATGCATAGATTTTAAGATGAATAATGGAATACGTGTGTCCACGTCTGTCACAATTATTACCTTTAGGCTCGTTAGCTTCAACGTAGCTTTAGGGGTCTAATAGAGCACTATTTTTTTGAGTTCTTTCGATAGAGTCAAATGATAATGATGACAATACTTTATTAATGATTAGGAGGATTAATTATGGAGGATTAATTATGATACTTTATTAATGATCAGGAAGATGTAAAGGAAAGAAACGGTGGCATGGATACGTTCTGTCCTCGCCATACAGGGACCTTTGAGTCAGATAATGTTGTATAAGACCTCCTCTTCTTTCCCCTTCCTCAGATCTGGACTACCTGCAACCCTTCAGGATGTTCGACTCGACTGAAAACGGTGAGTGGGGTACCTTCCTACAAACACACACACACACAAGAGTGCTGGCAGATGCATACACCTCCCCAACACTCTCTCTCTCTCGGGGTGTTAAGCTCCAAAAACTCCCGTCACGTATTCATAATGAGGCATTCCATTTCCCTTCATCCCTCCCCCCAGCTGGACTTGAGAATATGAAGCTTGTGAGGAGGTGGAGCTTGTCTTTATTTATGCTGCTGGGATTGTTTTGTTTGGGGTTTGTTGGTTCTTCCACACTGTGATAACCAACGGTGTCTTCATGAGGAGAACGCCCTCCCAAGGGCGTGGAGGACCTTCAGTGTTTTTGATTATCGAACGTTCGTCGAAACGTTACCATCTGACCTGCCTCGCCTCCCTGTGGACCCACGCTTGACCTCACCCACCGTCTGTTTTGATGTCCTTTGACCCCCCCCGTTCTACCCCCTTGTGTCCTCATTTGACACTGTGTATGATATTCGACAGCCTGTCTCTCTTATATTCGACAGCATGTCTCTATAATATTCGACAGCTTGTCTCTGATATTCGACAGCCTGTCTCTGATGTTCGACAGCCTTTCTCTATGATATTTGACAGCTCGTCTCTGATATTCGACAGCCTTTGTCTTTGTCGACACAGAGTCGTTTGTAGCCTCAGGGGTCGATCTTTTCTCCTCACCCATTCCTCCACCTTTGGTCATTCCTCCTTGAGGTCTACCAACCTCGAGCTGGTCGGGAGTCCCTGCTTGGCTTCTGAATACCGTGGCCAACAGATTTGTATTTCCATTCGGGTCTGCGCGTCAGTCCCCGAGGACGTGTGGTGCTGCAGGACTCCTGCTTGTCATGGGTCCCAGGAGGGTGTCCAGTCCGGGGGCTTCCTACTGCCCACCACTCTCCACTTTGGGGGCGTACGGTTCCTATGGCATCCTGCCACAGGGGGGGTATCCTTTTACCGTAGCCTACGTGGAAACCTTAGACAAGAAACGCTCTGGCATGGTGTTTGTCTGTCTTATGTCTGTCTGTCTGTTTCTGTCTGAATCTTCTCTCTCTATTTTCCTTGACGTTGCTGGTCATGATTATTTATTTTTTCCCCGTCCTAAAATGGTGTATTAATCTGCCTTGCCTTAAGTAACAAGAACTTAGTTTTTCCTTTAATTTTCTCCGAGATTTTTCTATCTTATTTTTGCTCATCTAGTTCCAAAATCTGCATACATCAATCTTTACGCCCAGCCTGTTCTAGAGTCAAAGTTAATATTAACATGAAAGTTAATGAATACCTGAGTGGATATACCTTCCTCTTTCACACCGCCTTGTAAGAGGTCAGAATTGTTTAGTAATGATGTATATAGTGAACATATAAATAGTTATCAGTTCCAGCTTTTTTTTTTTTTGGCAACTAGAAGAACCCAACTCTTGCAAGATTAATCCCCATAGATGGCGAGGCGGAAGTGTTTGATTAATCCCCATAGATGGCGGGGCGATGGTGTTTGATTAATCTCCAGAGATGGCGAGGCGATGGTGTTTGATTAATCTCCAGAGATGGCGAGGCGATGGTGTTTGATTAATCTCCAGAGATGGCGAGGCGAGGTGCTTGATTAATCCCCATAGATGGCGAGGCGATGGTGTTTGATTAATCCCCATAGATGGCGAGGCGGTGGTGTTTGAATTAATCCCCATAGATGGCGAGGCGGTGGTGTTTGAATTAATCTCCATAGATGGCGAGGCGGTGGTGTTTGATCCCCATAGATGGCGAGGCGGTGGTGTTTGATCCCCATAGATGGCGAGGCGGTGGTGTTTGATCCCCATAGATGGCGAGGCGGTGGTGTTTGCACT
Source organism: Panulirus ornatus (assembly GCF_036320965.1). Lineage (NCBI taxonomy): Eukaryota > Metazoa > Arthropoda > Malacostraca > Decapoda > Palinuridae > Panulirus > Panulirus ornatus. The sequence continues at coordinate 6,191,036 of NC_092228.1, forward strand.
TCATCCACCTCATGATAACAGTGCCAAAATACATTCTTCTTAACACGTCATGTCTGCATTTCAGATTTCACGATGAGTATTCAAGAGCCTCTTCCAGCCGACGTCTCCCGGAACGGCCAGTTGCTCGGTGAGTTCACACAACAGCTTTTTTGTGCAGAGGTAGAACACTCGTTGTCAGTAGAGATGTGTAGTGTGTGTGTGTGTGTGTGTGTGTACACGAGTAACAAACACACGTTCTCTAGAGATGGGACTGCAGATAGTTCTACTTCATAAAGCTGTTCCTTAGACGCACCCTGGTCTTGTTACGTCAGGTTAAAAAATGGATCCACCGCTCAGAACGACATAGACTATGCATTAGTCTAATGGGAATGTGTGTGCTTTGACACACACACATGTTACTTGGAAAATGCGTGGCAGCTTGCTAGGACCGAATATCTCGGATCACTAAATGCATCGAAGGGTTTATCAGCCACATATATAACCCCTTTATGGGTACGTTTGTTAGAGTCTCCTTTTCATTCCTCCCTCTCCCCACACACACACACACACACACACACAAAAGGGAAACATAAATTACGCATGCATTACCTTGGTCGCCATGTAGGAAGCAAGACATAAGCTGCATGCGAGACATTGGAGGACGAAGAGGGTCGTAAATACGGCATCGTCATCATCCAACCCCCCTCCCCTCCCCCACTTTACGGTACCCCTCTTATCTGGGTCACATCTCGCCACTTTAAAGGATATGAAAAGTAGTTTAAAAAGTTACCCTGCAAACCCGCCCGGTTCATTTGGGGCAGAAGTGGACTATCTTCCAGGCAAAAGGGAATTTCAAAAGTTCCATCAGCTGTTTGGAGACGTTGATCCTTTGTTTTTGAAAAGGTATTATTATTATTATTATAATCTCTCTCTCTCTCTCTCTCTCTCTCTCTCTCTCTCTCTCTCTCTCTCTCTCTCTAAATTTCACTCGTGTTCCACACTGTTAGATTTCAAAACACTCTCCACTTCAGCATCGCAATTACAAACATGTTGGGCCTAACCATATCCTTCCACATTACCCCACATGATGAACATGACAGACCTCTGCTTCCCAAGAGCTGGTTTGTGTGAGTGAGTGAGTGTGTGTGTGTGTGAGTGAGTGTTTCACAGTTGCCAGACATACTGTTCTCTTGGGAGCGGCTCTTGCATATCAACACGGGTCTTCTCACCGATACGGAACACTGTTCACATACCTGCGGTAGGTTCGTCATCCACCTGTCTCTCTCTCTCAACCTGAGTGCCATTTAAGACTCCTGTTCCCGCCTTTCTTCAGCCATTCCTTTTCAGACCAGCTGGACGGTGCTGCCATCTCTCTGCTCCAGCAGTTCAGCTGACGCATAAGATGTCTTGGTGTCTTGGTCTCAGCTCCTTCGACCTTCTCTTGCAGCGGGTGTGACGCGCGTGTTGACCACCAAGGGCCGGCAGTGCCAATTCCCCTTCACGTACAAGGGCGAGAAGTACTCTGGGTGCACGGACGCTGACCACCACCGTCCTTGGTGCGTCGTCACGCACCGGACACCGAACACGTACGAATGGGACGACTGCACGGCTGTCTACATCTGTGAGTACACGCCCGTGCGCTGGCAACGCATGACGACTTGCCATTGGTCGTGCCTCCTGCATGACGACTTGTGTGTGCTTGGCCATGTCTCCTGCTTGGATATGCATTGTACCTGTGAATGTATAACTCTGTGTACAACTTCTATATCTTACTATACACCTTACCTGTGAGCGTATAGCTGTATCTACAACTGACCATACACCCTTACCTTTGAGCATATCAGCCATCCAACCATACACATATACCCCTACAGCTGATATACTATCTTATACATGGACATCAGGGAAAATAAAAAACTTGAATGATGATACTTGTGTGTGTGTGTGTGTGTGTGTGTGTGTGTGTGTGTGTGTGTGTGTGTAAGAGTAGACATGCCACATATATACAAGGTTAAGAGACTCGCCACCACCACTGTAAACCTCTCTGCCTCTAAGACACACAAATCCTAATCACAGATGCATACACACACACACACACACACACACACACACACACACACACAGTGCCGCATTGCATCTTACTGCTCGCACAGTGCCAAAGCCCGGCACTGTGCCATCTGAGACGCCGTTAACTTGGCACCCTCGCCGCTGTGTGCCATCCTTGACCGCCATCTGAATACTTAATAAGGAGGGAGGGCTCGGAGGCAGGCCGGAGTGAGGCGAGGTCACAGGCAAACAGGTCACAGAGAGGGACGGAGAGAGATGAAGTCGTCCCTCCCCCCAGGTGAAACCAAGGTCACGCCAGCGTAGGGTCAAAGGGGCAGCGAGCAGGGGCATTGGGAAATGACCCGACCATACCATGTAGCTGAAGACGACACTGTGATAGAAAGACTTACATGATATACATTAATCTTTCCGACTCTTTTACTTTTCAGGTATATATTAATTTTTCAGAATGAACAGACATTTACTGGAGTGTATGCAAGTTTTTTTTTTTATATATATATTATACCAAAATGACATAGTAAATGGCACCTTACCGAGGTTGGCTTGTATGATTTCCCAAATCAAGGACGTCTGTCCTGGATATCCAAGATATACTTAATCCACGAAGATCACATGGTGTACAAATAGTACCTGGCTTTACATACTTCATTTCCAGGACGCCGAGAGCCCTGCGTGATCAAGGTGTTTAGGTGTATTCCAGTCATGAAGGCCGTGTTCCAGCGATGCAACGCACTGGAGTCTGGCATCGCTCTCAATGAGAATTTATGAATCCCTCAAAGGCAGATACGAGCCTGACCCCATTCCTCCCAATCCCTGAAATAAGCCAATACGTTCTACTGACCTTCGACCTGATGAGAAGCCCCGAGTGAACTTTTACAACTGCGACAGGGAGAAAGAAGTAAAAAATTAATGTTTGTTTGATGGACAATGGGTTATATCTGTGTGCTTCTGGGTGTAGAGGATGAGTGATTGAAGCTTACTTTGAAATACTACTGGGAATGGATTGAATCCCCCCCAGTGCAGGGGGAGACTGTGGGGTGAGGGTTGAGCTTATGGGGACTGGGGGTGCTTGATGAAGATTCTGGGGAGATGGGATGCCAAAGAGCACACTACCAGAGGGGAGAAAGGGTTCTATATGATAATTGTATGTGATATCACCTTGACCATAGGGGTGATGAAGTTCGGGGAAGTACGTAGATATTCGCTCATAAAGTGAATATCCGACAAGGGTTAGACAGTTGTATACCTGGGGGAGGAGATGTTGGAGTGTGAATATGAAATGGAGGAAGGAGATAAAAGGGGGGAGCTCTCAGGATCATATATGATAAGATGGACCATTCTAGGTGTCCACTATGCTTGGAATAAGGCATTCGTGTCCTCAATACTATAGACTAGATATCATAACAGTCCTGCAGCTGGAAATGTCTAGAGTTGCTCATACTCTCTATAAATAAAGTCTCTGGATTATCCCACCCACATTTAACTACCTCAGCCACTAAGCTTTTGCAGGCTTATCGCCATTGATAGAACGTGGGACTTGAGTAACCCAGTATGTTTCCGTCGAGATCAATGTAAACTCTACGGACATAGCCACCCACGGTTAACTAACCTGGGATGAAACTCTCCCATATGCATCGAGCATTACATGATTATTTACACAGACACCAAAACAACCTTTGCTTCATTGGGGTATCGGAAACATACAGAGTTACACACACACACACACACGTGTAAAACTCTCTACCCGTACAGCAATAACGTAATTAGACACAGGTAATTCAACAAATACACACACATACACGTGTAAAACTCCCTACCTGCAAAGCACAATGAAGTAATTATAACACATAGGTACACACATACACATACATACACATTTTATTAAAGAGAAAAAGACACTAATAGTTTATCAAATAACATTTTACAGGAGCAGAAGATACTCCAGACTTTCTAACCTGGCATTTCAAAATCATAACAGACTCTCCACATAGCCTTACCAACCAGGATGTGATAAATAGAAGAAAAGTGCTTGGATTGAACCGGGTGGTTGGGGGATAAAGATATGTATGTATAATGTTTATTCTTTAAGTTCACAGAATATTAGGGGGAAAAATAGAGTATTTTGGGGGAGTTTGTGCTGTATGGTTATTTAGGGAGGGCGTTGCCCAGAAGAACGAGGTTTTGGGAGATGAAGAAGCTGTGTCCATTAGTGGGATATTGAGAATGTGATCAGAAAAATGAGGTGCTTAGGAAGATGACAAATGAGTTAAGTATACCAGAAAGCTCCGAGATGTGCTGTGTCACAAACAATGCAACTTAATGATGACAAAGACACTGAACTTACCCCCCCCCACACCACACACCAGCTCCCTGAAACGGTGTGGAAAGACGGTTGGGAACTGTGTTCCCCCCCCCCCCCCCCCTTTCGCGCACAAGAATTCTTGCACCGCCTCTGACGCAAAGGCGGGCGTTCTGAAATGCTGGAGGCATCCTTAAGTGCCTTACAGGAGAATGGCAATTGAGAGGAAGGTAATATTTGCATAGCCTCGGCGGGGAGGACCAATGTTTACCTTCTCCCTTCCTCCTCTCAGAAAACCTGGGAGTGTAACATGCTATTTCCTCTCTCTCAGATGCGATCGCTCCAGTAAACCCCCAACCACCCCCACATCCCATCCTCCAATCGATGAAGGCGACCACCTCGGCGAAGATAAGCCTCTAATTGTCTCCTTTTCAAAATGGTCTGGGGTAATCACTAAGGGGGGGGGGGATAAACTATTTACTAATGGTGATGTGTCGAGACAATCTGATATGAAACCCCCAAATGCGTCCCTGTGGATGTTGGAGACGGTACCAGCTGAAGCAGCCAACGTGTGTGTGTGAGTATGCGTGTGTGTCTGTGTCCGTGTGTGTGTGTGTGTGTGTGTGTGTCTGTGTGTGTGTGTGTGTGTGTGTGTCCGTGTGTGTGTGTGTGTGTGTGTGTGTGTGTGTGTGTGTGTGTGTGTGCTGGTGCAGGTGCGTCTGTGCAGCAGATGCCACAGACATTCCTCGCCTTGTCTGAATCTTTATGGTCCACTCACCACTTGAGCTCGCACGGCTGAGGGGGGAGAGAGAGAGAGAGAGAGAGAGAGAGAGAGAGAGAGAGAGAGAGAGAGAGAGAGAGAGAGAGAGAGAGAGAGAGAGAGAGAGAGAGAGAATAAACTTGCTATTAACGTTATTTTTTTTTTCAGGGCATAATTTGAAAATATTTCTCATTTACAGTGATTACGACCGTGAACAGTTGTTTGCGAAGTAATTAGAAATATTTTACGGCCCGGGGCCAATTAGTCTAATGCTCCCATAATTGGCTGTCTGTAGGCTTACGTACGCGACGTGCGACGAAACCAGACGGATCGTATGAAAGAGAGAGAGAGAGAATTTAAAAATTTGGCGACACTTAAAATTTGGCCACACTAAAATTTGGCGACTAAAAACACGACGACATGCCTTATGAACCCATCACTTTTCAACAGCGATTTCGAAACATAAAAAGAAAAATTAGGGTTAATTTCGAGTCTTTTTTAAATGAATTCCAATTCCTTAATCAAACTGAACAGACTTAATTCGAATGGTAAGGCTTCCCATAGGTTTTTTTTTTGTTACTAATTATTTTGCTTTGTTTTTACCTTTGGTCCAGAATATGCAGATGCTGCTACATCAAGTCTAAGCTGCAAAGAAGTGATTTTGAAATAGGATGAAGTTAATACGACGCTCATTTCTTCAAAATGACCAGAAATTCAGATAAAGACGATTAAAAGAGTTTTTTTTATCATTGAAATTCTTATATATATATATATATATATATATATATATATATATATATATATATATATATATATATATATATATATATATATATAAAGCAGTTCAATGTAGGGTGTTACCATGGGGGAGAGGTCCACCAAGCCGGGATTCGAACGGTGATTCATGCAAAGTCGGGGGGAAAATGTGTAGCGTTCTCTGTGGTACGACGCTGAAAGATCGCGCGACGTTTTCTTCAAATTTATAACATTTTCTAACAACTATATCATTCTGATTTTTATTGGTATTAACCATTTTTTTTTTTTTTATAATATAAGCTCGTACACTCAAGTATTCGAAAGAGAAAACGAAAGACGGAGAGAACGAGAGAGAGAACGAGAGACATATAGAGAGAACGAGAGAGATACATATATATAGTTCAAAGAGGTAGAGTCTGTTCGAAAGAAAATGACCGTTGTAACCCCTCCCGCTGGCTTCTCGGTGTGACAAAGGGAAGACGTTGCATTAAATCCAGGGTTCGAGTCCCGGGGTTATAACTCAGCAAGGGAGGAGGGAAGGGGGGCTGGTTTAGGGAGGGGTGGAAGGAATATAATGCCTGAAACCACTTCAGGGGCTACCACTTTACTGCCTCCTCCGTAAATCGTCGGGAGAAAGTTGATAGGGGGGGGGTTTGTGGTGGTGTGGGGGGGGTGTTTGTGGTGGTGTGGGGTGGTGTGGGGTGGTGTGTGGTGTGTGTGGTGGTGGTGTGGGGTTTGGGGTTGGGGGGATGTTGTCGCAGCGACAATGGATGGAGGTGTAGAGAGAGCAAAAGGAGGCTTTCCAATCCTCCTCCCACCCACCCCTAGTCTAGCAAGAACGACGCTCCGCTCGAGAGTAATAAACTCGTGTCGTCTGTTTTAGAGAGAGAGAGAGAGAGAGAGAGAGAGAGAGAGAGAGAGAGAGAGAGGGGGGGGGGGGTTGGGTGGGGTTTAGAGTGCGTTCGGCCTTTTGTGCTGGCAGAACTGAGTAAAGTCCGTGGTCGGGAGAGTTGTATATATATATATATATATATATATATATATATATATATATATATATATATATATATATATATATATATATATATGTACTCTCCTTCAAACCTAACCCCCTCCCCAATCCTCAGGAGCCATCCTGCTGTTCACTGAGGGTCTACGAATGAAAGAGTCCTGCGCGCCAGAGGAGGGGGGTGGTGGCTCTCTCTCTCTCTCTCTCTCTCTCTCTCTCTCTCTCTCTCTCTCCACACAATTTCCCAGGACGGAATTCTTTTTTGGGGTGAGGGCGAGTGTCCTCCAGCCTGACTGGAACATTTGGATAATGACTTACTATAAGAGAAAGTGTGCTTGAAACCTCTCTCGTAAAAAAGATTGTTCCAATCTCCAGAAGAAAACGGACTCGCACGAAATATCCTTAAAACAAACAAACAAACAAACAAACACACAAACTCCGGTAAGTACATAACTCCCCGGCATCCTACAACCATCAATTGGATTTCCATCCCGACACACGAGAATCTAAAGGATCCTACCCCCCCGCCACCGTCACCTCTTACCACCTGAGATCCCTACTCCTCGTCTCCTAGTCGCAGGTCGACACCACAATGCATCGAAGGTCATCCTTCACGAACTACACTACCAGACCCGTTCCTACCCTTGCCATTGTGTACGTCGTCAATACTGCCATCACAGCGTATCAAATGAATGGCAGGTTGCCCCTTAGCTCCAGCTTACCCTTATCATAACTACATTGTATCCACTGGGTACAGATGCTCTGTGTAGTGTGCCAGTTTGAACGCACAGTCCACTCAGTGAATTATTATCATTATTATTATTATTATTATTATTATTATTATTATTATTATTATTATCATTATTATTATTATTATTACCATTATCATATTAATTACAATTATCATTAATCATTATATGTTATCATATATCATTATCATTGTTATTATTATTATTACTATCATTATTACTATCATTTATTATTATTATCATAACTGCTACGAGAATACATTTCTTGTTGAAGTAGATATGTTATTAATCCACCTAACACATAAATTACATTAATTACAACCTTTAATAAGATTAATTAATCCCATTTTCATTTTTTTTTTTTGCTTTATGACTGTATGAGTTTCTTTTTTTGTCCTGACCAATAATAACGTGTGTTTCCTTGACCGCAGGCAAGAAGTGCTTGGTGGAGGCCTACGCCCGGCAGTACAGTGGCTACGTGCCCTCGGCTTACACAGGTACGCCACGCCCTCTGATCCCCGCTGAAGGTACTAAATTGCATGACTACCGCTCCCCTTCCCGCTGGTCTCCGGCACTCAGCCTTGAGGCCGATCGTGTGTGTACGTGGGTTAAACTGGGAGGCGCGCTAACGTGTGCATGGTAGTATTAGGGGCTATGCTATCGTGCACGTGCGTGCAGTAAGCTTTTGATACCGTGCACGTGGGGTTCACCTGGGTTCTGCTACTTTGCACGTGCGTGCGGTAAGCTTTTGATACCATGCACGTGGGTTAACCTGGGTTCCGCTACTTTGCACGTGCGTGCAGTAAGCTTTTGATACTGTGCACGTGGATTCATCTGGGTTCTGCTACTTTGCACGTGCGTGCACTAAGCTTCGATACCATGCACGTGGGTAAACTGAGCTTTGCTACCATGCACGTGGATGGAGCTGGGCCTCACTGCCACGCACGTGCATGGAGATACCCTTAGCAGCATGCACTTCTTGTCCACGTCTCTCCCATCCACCCAACGCCTTTCACCTTTCCTAACTTTCTCACGTGCATGACTCCACACACACACACACACACACACACACACACACACACACAGACACACACACACACACAGACACACACACATACATACACAGACACACATACACTCACACACACACAGACACACACACACACACACACACACACACACACACACACACACACACACACACACACACACACATACATACACAGACACACACACACTCACACACACACACAGACACACACACACACACACACACACACACACACACACAGACTCACACACACACACACACACACACACACACACACACACACACACACACACACACACACACACATACATACACAGACAGACACACACTCACACACACACACACACACACACACACACACACATACACAGACACACACACACTCACACACACACACACACACACACACACACACACTTGTTTTTGATGGATGAATAACCTCCCCAACCAGGTCCTTTGGGGCGATGGGAGAGGGAAAGAGAAAAAAAATATCAAACTCTCTCTCACCCACCCCACACACAACTCCTGGTAGAGCCCCAATCACGCCACGTACCTCTTAATCACACACTGAAGTCAACTTCCAAGAATCTGGAGGAGGGAGCCAGCCTCCTCCTCATCGCGCCCTCCCTCCCCTACACTCCTACACCCTCCCCTCACCTCCACACTCCTACACCCTCCCCTCACCTCCACACTCCTACACCCTCCCCTCACCTCCACACTCCTACACCCTCCACTCACCTCCACACTCCTACACCCTCCCCTCACCTCCACACTCCTACACCCTCCCCTCACCTCCACACTCCTACACCCTCCCCTCACCTCCCCTCCCTTCCCCTCACCCATGTGTTCACGTAATCTCCTCATTAGCGGTTGCCTGCCTTCCCCCCCCCGCTGCCCAGCCCAGCCCACCCCTCTCTACTCCTCTCCCCCCATTGACGCCTCGGAATAGCGTCCCATCTCCCTCCCCCTTTCTCAGTCTCCCTCACCCCCGACTTCTCTGGGGTTTTCCTTGTATTTCCCCTACCCTCCCCCCCCTCCCCATTCCTCCCCAGAGAAGCTCTAGACGTTTCGAGCTAATGTTGCCTATATATATATATGCCTGTACACATTCCCGTTCGAGCCGATGTCCGTATATACATATCTATACACATGCCCGTTCGAGCTAATGTCCGTATATACATATCTATGCACATTCCCGTTGGAGCTTAATGTCGCTATATACATCTATACACGTTCCCGTTCGAGCCAATGTCGCTATACACGTCTATACACATTCCCGTTGGAGCCATTGTCGCTATATACACATTTATACACATTTACGTTCTATCCATTGTCGCTATACACATCTATACACATTCCCGTTCGAGCCAATGTCGCCATACACACACACACACACATCTACACACATCCCCGTTCGAGCCAATGTCGCTATATACACATTTATACACATTTACGTTCTATCCATTGTCGCTATACACATCTATACACATTCCTGTTCGAGCCAATGTCGCCATACACACACACACACACACACATCTACACACATCCCCGTTCGAGCCAATGTCGCTATATACACACATCTATACACATTCCCGTTCGAGCCAGTGTCGCTAGCCACATCTATACACATTCCCGTTCGAGCCAGTGTCGGTAGCCACATCTATACACATTCCCGTTCGAGCCAGTGTCGCTAGCCACATCTATACACATTCCCGTTCGAACCAGTGTCGCTAGCCACATCTATACACATTCCCGTTCGAGCCAGTGTCGCTAGCCACATCTATACACATTCCTGGCACCGTCTGCAAAGGCCATTTATCAACCCCAGCTTATTTCTTTTCGCCTTACGTTGTCATATCATGTGCCCAATACCGCACTAAAGGCAGGAAGATCATATATAATATATTCATATATATATATATGAAGGGGCTTATATGTGACTTGAAATCTTCATATCTACAAAGGGGCTTATATGTGACTTGAAATATTCATATGTATAAAGAGCTTATATGTGAATTGAAATTTTCATTATATATATATATATATATATATATATATATATATATATATATATATATATATATATATATATATATATATATGACTTGGAATAATTTCCCTTTTCCAGGACGCTGAAGGTGTGGGACGCAAATCCAGTTCATGTGAGAAATTACATGTCTGTTAACTTCAGGATGAACTGATTAGCGGCTTGGCAAGGCTAAGAAGCAAGACGCTCCCTTTATACCGCGTTGCAAATGAAAGCCAAGGAAAAAAAAGGAAAAAAAAGGAAAATTATCCTTCTCGCATTTACGTGGATGGGATGAGTTGGGTCGAGAGTGACGGCAAGGGACAGTGTAGAAGACTAATGTAAAACCTAAATAAATGAATGTACTTAATGGTTCTACATAGAGCAAAAACCCACCAGTCAACAAATACAGAGGTGTAGACTCTCCACCGATCGACAAATACAGTGATGCAAGCCTCATCTTAAGAACAAAAACATGTTTTTTTTGTGTGTGTATATGTGTGTGTGTGTGTGTGTGTGTGTGTGTGTGTGTGTGTGTGTGTGTGTGTGTTTCCTCTGCTAAGGTCATCAATACACTTGAGGATTCCAGTTGATATGTGTGTTGTAAAAGACATTTTATTGTGTGTGTGTATATTACAAACAAAAAAGTTCATCTTTGTGATTCGTGTTGTTTGATTTCTAACCACAAAAAAAAAAGAACTTTCAAACTGTTCGAACACCTTGCTATTTTCCCCCCTCTCAAACCCCCCTAACACCCCATAACCCCAACCCTCCATAACCAACCCTCCATAACCAACCCCATACCAACCAACCCTCCATAACCAGCCCTCCATAACCAACCCTCCATAACCAACCAGCCCTCCATAACCAACCCTCCATAACCAACCCCATACCAACCAACCCTCCATAACCAACCCCATAACCAACCCTCCATAACCAACCCTCCATAACCAACCCCATAACCAACCAACCCTCCATAACCAACCAACCCTCCATAACCAACCCCATACCAACCAACCCTCCATAACCAACCCTCCATAACCAACCCCATACCAACCAACCCTCCATAACCAACCCTCCATAACCAACCCCATAACCAACCAACCCTCCATAACCCCCCAACCCCCTTTTCCCCTAACACCGTAAATCTATTCAGGCGTCCAATTCGATGCCCATTTACACCATCCTGTGACCCCTGGCCAGAACCTATTACCGGAATAACGCGAGCGAATGGGATTTTTCTGAACCATCCAAAAATGAATTGGACTTCCTTTTTTTTTTTTAAATTATTGTATTGAGGTGAGCGTTAAATGACACCGCGTGTACACTGATGATATGACCCCTAGCTAAACTGCAAGTCGCTAAGGTCTATTTAACTACTAATTGGCTTGTACTATTGACCCCCGAAGTGATTATAGAAGGTGATTAGACATTGTCATTACCTCCTAGGATGATTACAGAAGGTAATTAGACGTTGTGATTGTTATATGATATATATATATATATATATATATATATATATATATATATATATATATATATATATATATATATATCTAACTGATCAATATTGAATATCTCAATATTGATATTAGGATGAAAATATTTCTCTCTCTCTCTCTCTCTCATTTCTACATCTAACTGCATCTTACGCCTTAACGAGGTCGTGGCACGAACGCACTGACCCCATTTGCACACATCTACTTCCTAACTGTCGTACATGATGTAGTGAAGGCAGAGAATGAGGGAAATCAGTTATCCACCGCCCATCAGATGAATCATCTGTGATCCACAGTCAACCCTTATGAATACATGGGTTGGCTGTGGACCGGCTTCAACAACAGGGATTCGAACCTCGGCCCTGGGCGGCCCCTGATTGCATCATGGTCAGCAACGCTAACCGCTAAACCATGAAGGTACGAAGATATATATATATATATATATATATATATATATATATATATATATATATATATATATATATATATATATATCCTTACATGGCGTTTGGATAAATAACAAATATATTCACAGAAATTAAAGAAAGTGAAATTTTCGAGCAATTTTAAGGGATAACTTTCCAAATCCACAGGGATATTCCCCCTACTACTTCAAGCTGTTGTTTAAAAACTCACACTCGGCTTTTACAGATGAGCGTCCATATTCATACGATGAGCGGGAGGGAAAAATATGAGTGAAATATGGATACCGTAAGCGGCTCAGAGTTTGCTTAAAAAAACACACACACACATCGGCTGACTTGTAGATTATAGAACATTTTTTGTTGTGTGTGTGTGTGTGTGTGTGTGTGAGCCTCCGTCCACTGAGGGAGGGTGGGGGACACACACACACACACACACACACACACACACACACGCAGGAAGTCAGACAGACAAGAGATACAGACGAATGTTGAAGCAGACAAACGTATGTACACACAAATTGCAATTACATTTCTGAGAGCGAAAACACACGGGAAGATTTCTTGCGAAATGTACCTATCTCTACATGCACCTTCGACCCTCTGTAATTCAGTGAGTCAGACGCAATTTTCTTGCACGCACGCCCAGTCACACGCTCATGCACTGATATATAGGGATATAAGAAGCACATAATACATGTACACACATACACACACACACACACACAATTTCTCATTGTGGTTTCATTAAAGAACACTTTGTGTTTTTTTTTTTATTACAGGATTTCATATCTATAGCCAGGCTCATTCCCTGTCGGGAAGAATCCTTGCCGTACAGCACACAATGCAAAGTGCACGTTGAAAATGGCCTACAATAATAATAATAATAATAAATCTCGTTATCAATATCATTATAATTATTATTATTATCATTATCATTATTGTTATGTAAAACAACCAATCAACAAGGCGGAGACCCTTTGAGTAACACGTCCCTAAAACCTCCACCAAAAATGACATTGAAAACGGGCCTTTGCCTGAACCCAAGGATTCATTACCCCTCTTTCCTTTTTTCCCCATTTTTCCTAACCTTCTTTTGATCACCCTACTACCCAGGAACCCTCCAACAAACTCCTCACATTTTTCATTTCGCAAAAACCCTCCCTCCCTCAAGTCAAGGACGAAGAAAGACATTCATGTTTCTATCTCCTGCCCTCCTGCACACAGAGCTATATCTATAATGGCTGTATGAATTCTTTTTTCTTTTGATCATGAGCCTCGTCAAGATTAAACTAGAAAGTTTACTTCCACTCTTGTAAACCATTCCAATGAAGCAACTTTTTCACTATAATGGATAAAAAAAAAAAAATATCCCATGTAACAGAGACTAACGTATTGTTTGGTCATATTCTCACAAAGGATTGAAAAAAGAAGAGTTCATTTGTGGGACGACATCTCTCTCGTTCTGTGCTCTTTTGCACTCCAGGTCTCGTGGAAGACCGCACCATCTATTTCTTATTTCCTTCTCAGAGGATCTTGTCCTAGATTTTGAGAAATGATGTATTCACTGTCGTATATAACTGTGAGGCGTGAGGTAACCCCTTCACTGTCTACATTCTCTAAAGCTGAACACATTATGTAAACGAAGGGTTCATTTGGATAACTAGCTATGCTACTGTCCATCTATTTTCCTTATCTAAGAGGAAATGATCAATTCATAGGTTAACACCACTCATTTATCATTTATTGTTAAATTGTTAATATGAAGTTTTGATAATTAAACCTTCCTTGACTTATGTATATATCCAAAGAGTTGTAAGAAGAGAAGTTTGCAGTAGCTACTTATGAAAAGATAATATTGCTTATATGAAAGCAAAAAGATGAATTTTTCTCTTTTCAAAGCTTTACTTGGATGAAATTTTACAGTAATTTTAAACCTGCCAAGATCGCGCGATTCAACGAGACGGGAAAGCTTCATTAAGCTGCGCTGAAATATTCATGAACAAATAAATGACTGATCAAAGACACCAAGAAAGAACAATGCCTTTCCTTCCTATGTTTGAGCAATGTATTATGATATACATAAATCCTTTTTATCAAAAGTGCTATCTCCATCAAGTTGTGTGTATCTTTCATTACTATGTTTGGCTAAATCTATCCTGCATAATGAACGGACGGCCTCAGACTGATCAAGTACACGGGGAGACTTCCTGTTCAAAAGATGGTAACTTTTCAAGTCTAAATCTTTCACAGGTATGTAACGCTGTCGGTACTTTGGTACTGCTCGAGTCAAGTAGATCTGCCGCAAGGCACAAGCTTGCCGGGGGTGGGTAAGGGTAAGGGTAAATAAGCTGACAGGAAAGGAAAAAAGAAAAGTACTTGAAAAGTAGAAAGTCGACGAAGCTGTACATGTAGAGGGGGGAAGGGGGAAGGGGGACTGCGTTACCTTCATAATGAGGTACTTCTATAAAGTAGATGAGCTGTCCAGCTGGCGGAAACGCTAATAACTCCTAATGAGGCACTTGTATTCATATCTCAGGCCACTGCTACTCGTCTATACGAGACGATCCATCCACTACAAGATCTGTGATGCTCTGTATGTATATGGATACACTTTAAACATTAAAGGACATAGGTACGGTATGATCACTGGCTTTGAAATAGCATGGAAACATCCATCCATCCCCCCAAAAGAACTCGTTGATGTTAAGAATTCGACGGGTCCTTGGATCTAGATAACGGCTCGTCCTCTCGTCGAAAAAGATGGGAACGAAGAGTTTGATACACACTTGTTACTCCTGATGATCTACACGGACGGTCTACGGACAAGGTGAACACATCGGTCTACGGACAAGGTGAACACATCGGCTTATCGCACGTATCACACGGGAAGTTACGAGGGAACCTGGAGCGCCCAACAAAAAGAGGGACGTAATGGCTATGGGAAGATCATTTCTTCATCATGTCATCAACGGGGAGGTGAAACAAGGCATGCAGGGACACAACCATGCAATTGGGGAAAGATACGAATTGCTACCTCTCTTATCTCCATATCATCCCCCCCCTTGAAGATAAACGTGACAAAAAGACTCACTTTAATTCGCTGTGGATGCCTGCACGAACTTCGGAGTTCCTGCGTTATTGTGGGCAGTAGACGGGTCGTCATGACGCAAGATCCACGTGCCCAAATGATGAGGCCTGGCAACTGCGGGCGCATCGTATTCCTGGGAGACCAGAGGACCCGCATCTTCCCTCCCGACACACTGCTCCACAGATGCCATATAATTTCGCAAACTGAACCCAGACTGAATTGCTAATTACTGTTTGAACTGTACCTTAATTAAAGCCAGGAGCGGAAATGAGCGAATTAATACGGTTATCGACGAAGAAATACTAGAAATAACACATACGCGCGATATATATAAATAAATAAATATATATATATAACCTCTATATATTAAGGTATATAATAACCTGATTCGTATAGTGCAACAATCTAGCCATATCCGTACGAGCAGGTCTTTTCGTGATCTTATTAATAACACGACACTTAAAACATTATGAACATCTAAACAATAGACAACACGATCTTGAGGCAGGGTTGGACGCCATTAGCCGGAGTTCTACGATACGATCCAGCGAGAGCATCTCTTCTATTTACTTTCCTTTTTTTTTTTCTCGTCCCGCTGCTCCGGCGAGCGACGCACCCTCCCTCCCTCTTGTCGGCGCTCGAAGCTGAATTATTAAGCTTTCCCGGGTAACCTGGGTTACGCAAACCGCCCTTACCCGCCCTTCCCTTTCTTTCCCATCTGGTACTTGGGGGGGAGGGCGTCGTCGGCGGGCCGACGATGGACTCCATATGGCAGCCGACCATCAGCCCTCACCCTCACCCTCGGCTCTGTCGTTGCTATAGGATCCCCCTTTTGTCTGATTCTAAGCTCAGCCCTCACGCCCACGACTGCTGCTGCTGCTGCTGCTCCGCTGCACCGGAATTACACCCTCTCTCTCTCTCTCTCTCTCTCTCTCTCTGCATTGAAGAGAGAGAGAGAGAGAGAGAGAGAGAGAGAGAGAGAGAGAGAGAGAGAGAGAGAGAGAGAGAGAGAGAGAGAGAGGCAGGTGAGGGGGGGTGAATCGAATGAGGGTGAGGGTGAGGAGGAGGAGGAGGAAGAGGAGGAGCAACCCGTGGCCACACTAGCTACACGGTACGTGACTCCCGCGAACTTTTTTTTGTCTTCCGAGCTAAGTCAACATGCCCGAGGTGGGGTGGGCGGCAGGCAGGCGAGAAGCCGTGTGCTTGCTTGCTTGCTTGCCTCCTCCCACACCCAGCCAGCCAGCCAGCTTGATCTGGTGTATCGCAGTAGCTTTGGCCAAGCACCAACCACCATCAGGGGCAAGGACAATGCGCAGGAAGCTTATATATATATATATATATATATATATATATATATATATATATATATATATATATATATATATATATATATACATATAGATATATCCACAAGGTAAAAACAAACACCTTTTTGGTTGAAAATTGAATTGGTTTCAGAAGTGAACTTCGACCTGACCAATATACTTCCTCTTCGTCCCTTACATATCTCTTCTTGTG
>NC_092228.1:6215761-6240761 GCF_036320965.1 Panulirus ornatus
ATTTGATGAAACTGATTATGGTCGGGGAGGGGGTTTTTCTGGGGCCGAACTGCTGACTTGGTGCAGAGGTGAAAAGAGGGAATGAATATATCAACGGATGGCGATGAGATATGAGCGGTAGGCGTGAATGGGGGAAGGAACGCAATAAGCGACGAGGGATGGGTGGGTGGGTGGTGTAGTAGTAGTCAAGTGTGCCTACGAACCATAAGCAAAGGGTGATGGGTGAGTCCGTGTCGAGGATATACGGCAGTTCGAAAACTGAATGACGATCCCCGACTAGTTGAAAAAAAAAAAAATGCCACGTAGTCTGAAAAAAAAAAAGGGGGGGGGGTGGGAGGAGGCAGGAGTTGTGTGTGTGTGTGTGTGTGTGTGTGTGTGTGTGTGTGTGTGTGTGTGTGTGTGTGTGTGTGTGTGTGTGTTATAGGAATCATTTGTCCATAACACACCTTCTGTCAACTCCCCCCCCTAAAGATCCTTCTCGTTCAGCAAGGTCGAATAAAACTTCGGTTCAAGATTCTAAACGAAAATGGAAATTCTGAAAAGAACCTCTCACTTGTGTTCTGCACCGCTTTCCTTATCCCCCTAACCATGTCTTCTCTACACCTAGCACCCTCAGACTACAACCCCTCCCACAACCCCAGTCGCTAGCAACACCCGCTAGATCTACACTGAGAGTGGGATGAGAAGTGGAGTCCGCCTCTTATGCCCAGCGAAACGCACCCTATCGTGGCTTCTTGATCAGTGAGCCGGCTACCGCGCCTAGAATTCGAACCCGGGTGTGCCCCCGCGCGTGAATTCATAGCCAGTAACACTAAACCACCACGCTAGAGAAGCCCAGTGTATAGCTAATTATAAAGGCAGACAGAGATGTACCATAGTCGCAGGCAACAGAAGAGAGGAGGAGGAGGAGGAGGAGGAGGAGGAGGAGGAGAGGAGAAGAAGAAGAAGAAGAAGAAGAAGAAGAAGAAGAAGAAGAAGACGAAGAAAGAAGAAGAAGAAGGAAAGATAAACAACTGAGCTAAGCAGACCGCCCATCTTCTTTCCACTTCAACATTTCCATTTTTTTTTTCTCTCCTCATCTTTTAAACTCTCCATCTGTTCCCTCTGTCCCCTTATCTTCCACTTTGTCCCGCGGGTCAAGGATTCCTTACCCCCGATCACAACCACGACTCACGGAAATATCAAGGGGACAAAGAAGCAGTCTAGAAAACGAGGGGCATGTGGCCTGGCTAAGGCTTCGGATGCCTTCATAACCATCAATAGAAAACGTAGTGTACGGACCTGTTACTATACTAATTTTCTTCACCTTTTTTTTTTAGCCCTCCTGGTACACTACACTGGCAACAACCGCCCAATAAGCCTCTTCTGAACTTCTTCAACTCCTAACAACCGTCTCTCGAGTCCCACACTCCAAGGAACCCTCCAACAAACTCCTCCCAAAAGGTTCTTCCATTCCCAAGGACCCCCCCCTCCCGTCCCTCCGTAAAACACCCCCCCTCCAAATTTTTTTTTTCCCAGTTCTCCCCTTCCCACGTCGAACACTCCCAAGAACTCTCAGTAACACACAGCCACCCCCCACACCCTCCAAATTTTTTTAGTCACCCCCCCTCTTCCTCCCCCTTCCATTAATCCATCCCTCTAATTGACACTCCCCCAGAACCCTTCCCCAACCCTTCCCCCTTTCAGACGACTCTTCCTAAGACTTCTAACTCTTACAACCCGTCCTCTACATCCCTTCCTAAGTCTTCTAACTCTTACAACCCGTCCTCTACATCCCTTCCTAAGTCTTCTAACTCTTACAACCCGTCCTCTACATCCCCCCCTAAGACTTCTAACTCTTACAACCCGTCCTCTACATCCCTTCCTAAGTCTTCTAACTCTTACAACCCGTCCTTTACATCCCCTCCTAAGTCTTCTAACTCTTACAACCCGTCCTTTACATCCCCTCCTAAGTCTTCTAACTCTTACAAACCGTCCTCTACATCCCTCACTAAAAATTCTTTCAACTCTCACAACCCGTCTTCTATCCAGCCAACGGCCGGGACAGATATACGAAACCTTCATCTCAAGCAAAGCTGAGATGAAGGTTTCTGAGATGGCATAACATCCTCGACGAATCTGGGAACGAGTGGACGTCAATTATCTGTCCCTAATCACCGCGAACGATGCAAGACGAACGATTATAACTTTGAACGCGGAATAAATAATAGAAAAAAATAGATTCATCAAACCTTTTTTTTTTTTTTTCTAATACCCCGCTTGACCATGTTACCGTACTGATAGGTCTCTCAATAGCACAGAATGCAATATAACCTTGCAACTGGTGATGGGCCACGTTAGATTGATAAACGGTAGCCACAGTGGCCTGAAATTGCAGCTGGTGGCCAATGTGGCCAAGTGGGTTATTTGGCCACGATGCTACCCCCTCCCTAGGCGCGCCAGCTGGTGGCCATGGTACCATCGACGGGCCAGCTGTCGGCCCACAGTACCCCAGACGGGGTAGCTGGTGGCCATGGTACCCTCAAGGGCCATTTGCTGGCCACACGGAGTAGCTGGTGGCCACATTTCCCCAAAAGCGGGCCAGGCGGTGGCCAGAGGGGCTTGCTGATGGCCAGACGGGCCAGGTGGTGGCCACATAAGCCAGCTGGGGGGCCACATAGAACAGCTGGTGGGCCACAGTACCCCAGATGGACCAGGGTGAGCGACACCATCCTCTTTGGCTGCCGACACAAACATCGACTGCAGACAACACCACGTTTTCTTTTTTCTGATACCTCTTGTCCAAAGAAACTCATAGAAAATGGCGGAGGGGGAGTTTTTCAGTGGAAGGCGAGAGATGGGAAGTGATACTCGAAGACGAGGCGTATTTTACATCGAGGCAGCAGATTCGTCAGAAAGAAATCGATGATAAGAGTTTTATGGTGTGTGTGTGTGTGTGTGTGTGTGTGTGTGTGTGTGTGTGTGTGGCGATGACGACACTACATCATCAATAGCTAGCTGCTGCTGCTTTTGTTAGACCAGTTCCTGTCACCTTGAGAGACAGGAGAGACACGAGACCAACCTTGTTGATTCCAACCGAGTCTATGACGAAAAATGTTTTTCCCTACCATAACAATAACATGAAAATAAACTTCCTGAGTGCAACTGATTATCAGAAATTCATCCAATTTGTAATGACTTCGTAAAAAACCTATCATGAAGAAAAAAACATTGTTTAATTCATACCGTAACTCGTACCATACGACGAGACAAGCGTGTTACGAGAGACAGTCTCGACAGAACCCCCTTGAGTTCCACTCCTCTTCCCCAGCTCCAAGGGCCGGGGTCTAAGTCACGGGTTAAAAAGACTCGTCCAATGGCCCTTAAAAGAGCAATGGATGTGTTTACCGCTCGTCGAATGCTTGGCGTACAATACGCTTCTCGTTCTCATAATCTCCTTCTGTTCACTTCCTTCCTCTCTCTCTCCCTCCATCCCCCCAAGTGATGATGATGGCTGGGAAGAGGAGGAGGAGGAGGGAGTGTACATACAGACAGAGTGTACACATATACAGCGTACATTCAAGGGACTATTTACCATTCCGGTCTGACGGACATATGCCTCTCTCGTATTCATAGCTCGGTGCCTTATCTCGTGGAAGGAACTGGGATTGTATGCAAATGATTCCCCCCCCCCCCCTCAACCCTACCCCCCCTAGAAAAACACATGCACACACACACACACACACACACACACAACACACACACACACACACACACACCCACACACACACACACATACACAGTACCTTATTTACACATACACAGTACCTTATTTACACTGAGAGAGAGAGAGAGAGAGAGAGAGAGAGAGAGAGAGAGAGAGAGAGAGAGAGAGAGAGAGAGAGAGAGAGAGAGAGATCCGACGTCGCCTCCACCTAATCTCAATTGGCTGCTGATCGTTCTTCTCCACGGTGGAGTGTCGCCCTCACCGATGAGTGTGGGAGGGAGGTGTGTGTGTGTGTGTGTGTGTGTGTGTGTGTGTGTGTGTGTGTGTGTGTGTGTGTGTGTGTGTGTGCTGTTTCCTGTTGTGATGGGAAACAATTATAGTTTAATCCTTTTTTTTTTCTCCATCTCGAACCTCTTTCCCTTAATCACCACCCTCCCTATTTGGGGTGTATACCTCGATTAGTCTTTTGGCTATAAGGGAGTGATGAGTGAGTGTCATTCACACGCCTTAATTGAATCTTCGACAGTGAGGGAGAGGTGTGGAGGGTGAGGAGGGCTAGTGCAATGACATGGCCTCCGTTGGTCCGGTGGAATCTTTCGTTTACTTGTGAGCTCGTGGTGTCCTCTCTTTGGATGTGACATTGCAAATCAATCCACACGTGACCAGGGGTTGTCTAGTACCACAGTGGCCAGGGTATAGTACCACAGTGGCCAGGGGTTGTCTAGTACCACAGTGGCCAGGGTATAGTACCACAGTGGCCAGGGGTTATATAGTACCACAGTGGCCAGGGGTTGTCTAGTACCACAGTGGCCAGGGTATAGTACCACAGTGGCCAGGGGTTATATAGTACCACAGTGGCCAGGGTATAGTACCACAGTGGCCAGGGGTTGTCTAGTACCACAGTGGCCAGGGTATAGTACCACAGTGGCCAGGGGTTGTACAGTACCACAGTGGCCAGGGTATAGTACCAAAGTGGCCAGGGGTTGTACAGTACCACAGTGGCCAGGGGTTGTACAGCACCACAGTGGCCAGGGTATAGTACCACAGTGGCCAGGGTATAGAACCACAGTGGCCAGGGGTTGTACAGTACCACTGTGGCCAGGGTATAGTACCACAGTGGCCAGGGTATAGTACCACAGTGGCCAGGGTATAGTACCAGAGGTGGCCAAGGGTTGCTTTCCTAGAAGAGGTGGCAAGGGTTGCTTCACTAGAAGAGGTGGCCAGGGGTTGCCTTCCTAGAAGAGGTGGCCAAGGGGTTGTACAGTACCACAGTGGCCAGGTATAGTACCACAGTGGCCAGGGGTTGTCTAGTACCACAGTGGCCAGGGTTTGTACAGTACCACAGTGGCCAAGGGTTGCTTTACTAGAAGAGGTGGCCAGGGGTTGCCTTCCTAGAAGAGGTGGCCAAAGGGTAGCTTTCCTAGAAGAGATGGCCAAGGGTTGCTTTCCTAGAAGAGATGGCCAAGGGTTGCTTTACTAGAAGAGGTGGCCAAGGGTTGCTTTACTAGAAGAGGTGGCCAAAGGGTAGCTTTCCTAGAAGAGATGGCCAAGGGTTGCTTCACTAGAAGAGGTGGCAAGGGTTGCTTCACTAGAAGAGGTGGCCAGGGGTTGCCTTCCTAGAAGAGGTGGCCAAGGGGTTGCTTCACTAGAAGAGGTGGCCAAGGGTTGCTTTACTAGAAGAGGTGGCCAGGGGTTGTACAGTACACAGTGGCCAGGGTTTGTACAGTACCACAGTGGCCAGGGTATAGAACCACAGTGGCCAGGGGTTGTCTAGTACCACAGTGGCCAGGGTATAGTACCACAGTGGCCAGGGGTTGTCTAGTACCACAGTGGCCAGGTATAGTACCACAGTGGCCAGGGTATAGTACCACAGTGGCCAGGGTTTGTACAGTACCACAGTGGCCAAGGGGTTGCTTCACTAGAAGAGGTGGCCAAAGGGTAGCTTTCCTAGAAGAGGTGGCCAAGGGGTTGCTTCACTAGAAGAGGTGGCCAGGGGTTGTACAGTACCACAGTGGCCAGGGTATAGTACCACAGTGGCCAGGGTATAGTACCACAGTGGCCAGGGTATAGAACCACAGTGGCCAGGGTATAGAACCACAGTGGCCAGGGTATAGAACCACAGTGGCCAGGGTATAGAACCACAGTGGCCAGGGTATAGAACCACAGTGGCCAGGGGTTGTCTAGTACCACAGTGGCCAGGTATAGTACCAAAGTGGCCAGGGGTTGTCTAGTACCACAGTGGCCAGGGGTTATATAGTACCACAGTGGCCAGGGGTTGTCTAGTACCACAGTGGCCAGGGTTTGTACAGTACCACAGTGGCCAGGGTATAGAACCACAGTGGCCAGGTATAGTACCACAGTGGCCAGGGTTTGTACAGTACCACAGTGGCCAGGGTATAGTACCACAGTGGCCAAGGGTTGCTTTACTAGAAGAGGTGGCCAGGGGTTGTCTAGTACCACAGTGGCCAGGGTATAGAACCACAGTGGCCAGGTATAGTACCACAGTGGCCAAGGGGTTGCTTCACTAGAAGAGGTGGCCAAGGGTTGCTTTCCCAGAAGAGGTGGCCAAGGGTTGCTTTACTAGAAGAGGTGGCCAGGGGTTGCCTTCCTAGAAGAGGTGGCCAAGGGTTGCTTCACTAGAAGAGGTGGCCAGGGGTTGTCTAGTACCACAGTGGCCAGGGTTTGTACAGTACCACAGTGGCCAGGGTTTGTACAGTACCACAGTGGCCAGGGGTTATATAGTACCACAGTGGCCAGGGTATAGTACCACAGTGGCCAGGGGTTGTATAGTACCACAGTGGCCAGGGTTTGTACAGTACCACAGTGGCCAGGGTATAGAACCACAGTGGCCAGGGGTTGTACAGTACCACAGTGGCCAGGGTATAGAACCACAGTGGCCAGGTATAGTACCACAGTGGCCAGGGTATAGAACCACAGTGGCCAGGGTATAGTACCACAGTGGCCAGGTATAGTACCACAGTGGCCAGGGGTTGTATAGTACCATAGTGGCCACGGGTATAGTACCACAGTGGCCAGAGGTTGTACAGTACCACAGTGGCCAGAGGTTGTACAGTACCACAGTGGCCAGGGGTTATATAGTACCACAGTGGCCAGGGGTTATATAGTACCACAGTGGCCAAGGGTTGCTTTCCCAGAAGAGGTGGCCAAGGGTTGCTTTACTAGAAGAGGTGGCCAGGGGTTGTACAGTACCACAGTGGCCAGGGTTTGTACAGTACCACAGTGGCCAGGGTATAGAACCACAGTGGCCAGGTATAGTACCACAGTGGCCAGGGTATAGAACCACAGTGGCCAGGTATAGTACCACAGTGGCCAGGGTATAGAACCACAGTGGCCAGGGTATAGTACCACAGTGGCCAGGGTTTGTACAGTACCACAGTGGCCAAGGGTTGCTTTACTAGAAGAGGTGGCCAGGGGTTGTACAGTACCACAGTGGCCAGGGGTTATATAGTACCACAGTGGCCAGGTATAGTACCACAGTGGCCAAGGGGTTGCTTCACTAGAAGAGGTGGCCAAGGTTGCTTTCCTAGAAGAGGTGGCCAGGGGTTGTCTAGTACCACAGTGGCCAGGGGTTGTACAGTACCACAGTGGCCAAGGGGTTGCTTCACTAGAAGAGGTGGCAAGGGTTGCTTCACTAGAAGAGGTGGCCAAGGGTTGCTTTCCTAGAAGAGGTGGCCAAAGGGTAGCTTTCCTAGAAGAGGTGGCCAAGGGTTGCTTTACTAGAAGAGGTGGCCAGGGGTTGCCTTCCTAGAAGAGGTGGCAAGGGTTGCTTCACTAGAAGAGGTGGCCAAGGGTTGCTTTACTAGAAGAGGTGGCAAGGGTTGCTTCACTAGAAGAGGTGGCCAGGGGTTGTCTAGTACCACAGTGGCCAGGGTATAGTACCACAGTGGCCAGGTATAGTACCACAGTGGCCAGGGTATAGAACCACAGTGGCCAGGGGTTATATAGTACCACAGTGGCCAGGTATAGTACCACAGTGGCCAGGGGTTATATAGTACCACAGTGGCCAGGGTATAGAACCACAGTGGCCAGGGGTTGTACAGTACCACAGTGGCCAAGGGTTGCTTTACTAGAAGAGGTGGCCAAAGGGTAGCTTTCCTAGAAGAGGTGGCAAGGGTTGCTTCACTAGAAGAGGTGGCCAAAGGGTAGCTTTCCTAGAAGAGGTGGCAAGGGTTGCTTCACTAGAAGAGGTGGCCAGGGGTTGCCTTCCTAGAAGAGGTGGCCAAGGGTTGCTTTCCTAGAAGAGGTGGCAAGGGTTGCTTCACTAGAAGAGGTGGCCAAGGTTGCTTTCCTAGAAGAGGTGGCCAGGGGTTGCCTTCCTAGAAGAGGTGGCCAAGGGGTTGCTTCACTAGAAGAGGTGGCCAAGGGGTTGCTTCACTAGAAGAGGTGGCCAGGGGTTGTACAGTACCACAGTGGCCAGGTATAGTACCACAGTGGCCAGGGTATAGTACCACAGTGGCCAGGGGTTATATAGTACCACAGTGGCCAAGGGTTGCTTTACTAGAAGAGGTGGCCAAAGGGTAGCTTTCCTAGAAGAGGTGGCCAAGGGTTGCTTTCCTAGAAGAGGTGGCCAGGGGTTGTCTAGTACCACAGTGGCCAGGGGTTGTCTAGTACCACAGTGGCCAGGGGTTGTCTAGTACCACAGTGGCCAAGGGGTTGCTTCACTAGAAGAGGTGGCCAAGGGTTGCTTTCCCAGAAGAGGTGGCCAAGGGGTTGCTTCACTAGAAGAGGTGGCCAAAGGGTAGCTTTCCTAGAAGAGATGGCCAAGGGTTGCTTTCCTAGAAGAGGTGGCCAAGGGTTGCTTTCCTAGAAGAGGTGGCCAGGGGTTGCCTTCCTAGAAGAGGTGGCCAGGGGTTGTACAGTACCACAGTGGCCAAGGGGTTGCTTCACTAGAAGAGGTGGCCAGGGGTTGTCTAGTACCACAGTGGCCAAGGGGTTGCTTCACTAGAAGAGGTGGCCAGGGGTTGCCTTCCTAGAAGAGGTGGCCAGGGGTTGCCTTCCTAGAAGAGGTGGCCAGGGGTTGCTTTACTAGAAGAGGTGGCAAGGGTTGCTTCACTAGAAGAGGTGGCAAGGGTTGCTTCACTAGAAGAGGTGGCCAAAGGGTAGCTTTCCTAGAAGAGGTGGCCAGGGGTTGTCTAGTACCACAGTGGCCAGGGGTTGTCTAGTACCACAGTGGCCAGGGTATAGAACCACAGTGGCCAGGGTATAGTACCACAGTGGCCAAGGGTTGCTTTACTAGAAGAGGTGGCCAAAGGGTAGCTTTCCTAGAAGAGGTGGCCAGGGGTTGTCTAGTACCACAGTGGCCAAGGGGTTGCTTCACTAGAAGAGGTGGCAAGGGTTGCTTCACTAGAAGAGGTGGCCAAAGGGTAGCTTTCCTAGAAGAGGTGGCAAGGGTTGCTTCACTAGAAGAGGTGGCCAAAGGGTAGCTTTCCTAGAAGAGGTGGCCAAAGGGTAGCTTTCCTAGAAGAGATGGCCAAGGGTTGCTTTCCTAGAAGAGGTGGCCAAAGGGTAGCTTTCCTAGAAGAGGTGGCCAAAGGGTAGCTTTCCTAGAAGAGGTGGCAAGGGTTGCTTCACTAGAAGAGGTGGCCAGGGGTTGCCTTCCTAGAAGAGGTGGCCAAAGGGTAGCTTTCCTAGAAGAGATGGCCAAGGGTTGCTTTCCTAGAAGAGGTGGCCAGGGGTTGTACAGTACCACAGTGGCCAGGGTATAGTACCACAGTGGCCAGGTATAGTACCACAGTGGCCAGGTATAGTACCACAGTGGCCAAGGGGTTGCTTCACTAGAAGAGGTGGCCAAAGGGTAGCTTTCCTAGAAGAGGTGGCCAGGGGTTGTACAGTACCACAGTGGCCAGGTATAGTACCAAAGTGGCCAGGGGTTGTACAGTACCACAGTGGCCAGGGGTTGTCTAGTACCACAGTGGCCAGGTATAGTACCACAGTGGCCAGGGGTTGTCTAGTACCACAGTGGCCAAGGGTTGCTTTACTAGAAGAGGTGGCCAAGGGTTGCTTTCCCAGAAGAGGTGGCCAAGGTTGCTTTCCTAGAAGAGGTGGCCAAGGGTTGCTTCACTAGAAGAGGTGGCCAAAGGGTAGCTTTCCTAGAAGAGGTGGCAAGGGTTGCTTCACTAGAAGAGGTGGCCAGGGGTTGTACAGTACCACAGTGGCCAGGGGTTGTACAGTACCACAGTGGCCAGGGTATAGAACCACAGTGGCCAGGGTATAGTACCACAGTGGCCAAGGGTTGCTTTCCCAGAAGAGGTGGCCAAGGTTGCTTTCCTAGAAGAGGTGGCCAAAGGGTAGCTTTCCTAGAAGAGGTGGCCAAAGGGTAGCTTTCCTAGAAGAGGTGGCCAAGGGTTGCTTTACTAGAAGAGGTGGCCAAAGGGTAGCTTTCCTAGAAGAGGTGGCCAAGGTTGCTTTCCTAGAAGAGGTGGCCAGGGGTTGTACAGTACCACAGTGGCCAGGGGTTGTACAGTACCACAGTGGCCAGGGTATAGTACCACAGTGGCCAGGGTATAGAACCACAGTGGCCAAGGGTTGCTTTACTAGAAGAGGTGGCCAAAGGGTAGCTTTCCTAGAAGAGGTGGCCAGGGGTTGTCTAGTACCACAGTGGCCAGGTATAGTACCAAAGTGGCCAGGGGTTGTCTAGTACCACAGTGGCCAGGGGTTGTACAGTACCACAGTGGCCAGGGGTTGTCTAGTACCACAGTGGCCAGGGGTTGTCTAGTACCACAGTGGCCAGGGTATAGTACCACAGTGGCCAGGGTTTGTACAGTACCACAGTGGCCAAGGGTTGCTTTACTAGAAGAGGTGGCCAGGGGTTGCCTTCCTAGAAGAGGTGGCAAGGGTTGCTTCACTAGAAGAGGTGGCCAGGGGTTGTACAGTACCACAGTGGCCAGGGGTTGTACAGTACCACAGTGGCCAAGGGTTGCTTTACTAGAAGAGGTGGCCAGGGGTTGCCTTCCTAGAAGAGGTGGCCAAGGTTGCTTTCCTAGAAGAGGTGGCCAGGGGTTGCCTTCCTAGAAGAGGTGGCCAAAGGGTAGCTTTCCTAGAAGAGGTGGCCAAAGGGTAGCTTTCCTAGAAGAGATGGCCAAGGGTTGCTTTCCTAGAAGAGGTGGCCAAAGGGTAGCTTTCCTAGAAGAGGTGGCCAAGGGTTGCTTTACTAGAAGAGGTGGCCAAGGGTTGCTTTACTAGAAGAGGTGGCCAAGGGTTGCTTTACTAGAAGAGGTGGCCAAGGGTTGCTTTCCTAGAAGAGGTGGCCAAGGGTTGCTTTCCTAGAAGAGGTGGCCAAAGGTAGCTTTCCTAGAAGAGGTGGCCAGGGGTTGTCTAGTACCACAGTGGCCAGGGTATAGTACCACAGTGGCCAGGTATAGTACCACAGTGGCCAAGGGTTGCTTTACTAGAAGAGGTGGCCAAAGGGTAGCTTTCCTAGAAGAGGTGGCCAAAGGGTAGCTTTCCTAGAAGAGATGGCCAAGGGTTGCTTCACTAGAAGAGGTGGCAAGGGTTGCTTCACTAGAAGAGGTGGCCAGGGGTTGTCTAGTACCACAGTGGCCAGGTATAGTACCACAGTGGCCAGGGGTTATATAGTACCACAGTGGCCAAGGGTTGCTTTACTAGAAGAGGTGGCCAAAGGGTAGCTTTCCTAGAAGAGATGGCCAAGGGTTGCTTTCCTAGAAGAGGTGGCCAGGGGTTGCCTTCCTAGAAGAGGTGGCCAAGGGTTGCTTTACTAGAAGAGGTGGCCAGGGGTTGCCTTCCTAGAAGAGGTGGCCAAAGGGTAGCTTTCCTAGAAGAGATGGCCAAGGGTTGCTTCACTAGAAGAGGTGGCAAGGGTTGCTTCACTAGAAGAGGTGGCAAGGGTTGCTTCACTAGAAGAGGTGGCAAGGGTTGCTTCACTAGAAGAGGTGGCCAAAGGGTAGCTTTCCTAGAAGAGGTGGCCAGGGGTTGCCTTCCTAGAAGAGGTGGCAAGGGTTGCTTCACTAGAAGAGGTGGCCAGGGGTTGTCTAGTACCACAGTGGCCAGGGTATAGAACCACAGTGGCCAAGGGTTGCTTTACTAGAAGAGGTGGCCAAGGGTTGCTTTACTAGAAGAGGTGGCCAAGGGGTTGCTTCACTAGAAGAGGTGGCCAAGGGTTGCTTTACTAGAAGAGGTGGCCAAGGGGTTGTACAGTACCACAGTGGCCAGGGTATAGTACCACAGTGGCCAGGGTATAGAACCACAGTGGCCAAGGGTTGCTTTACTAGAAGAGGTGGCAAGGGTTGCTTCACTAGAAGAGGTGGCCAAGGGTTGCTTTACTAGAAGAGGTGGCCAAAGGGTAGCTTTCCTAGAAGAGATGGCCAAGGGTTGCTTTACTAGAAGAGGTGGCCAGGGGTTGCTTTACTAGAAGAGGTGGCCAGGGGTTGCCTTCCTAGAAGAGGTGGCAAGGGTTGCTTCACTAGAAGAGGTGGCCAAGGTTGCTTTCCTAGAAGAGATGGCCAAGGGTTGCTTTCCTAGAAGAGGTGGCCAGGGGTTGCCTTCCTAGAAGAGGTGGCCAAGGTTGCTTTCCAAGAAGAGGTGGCCAAGGGGTTGCTTCCTAGAAGAGGTGGCCAAGGGGTTGCTTTCCTAGAAGAGGTGGCCAAGGGTTGCTTCACTAGAAGAGGTGGCCAAGGGTTGCTTTCCTAGAAGAGGTGGCCAGGGGTTGCTTTACTAGAAGAGGTGGCCAAGGGTTGCTTTCCTAGAAGAGGTGGCCAAGGGTTGCTTTCCTAGAAGAGATGGCCAGGGTTGCTTTCCTAGAAGAGATGGCCAAGGTTGCTTTCCTAGAAGAGGTGGCCAAGGGTTGCTTTCCAAGAAGAGGTGGCCAAGGGTTGCTTTCCAAGAAGAGGTGGCCAAGGGTTGCTTTCCAAGAAGAGGTGGCCAAGGGTTGCTTTCCTAGAAGAGATGGCCAAAGGTTGCTTTCCTAGAAGAGGTGGCCAAGGGTTGCTTTACTAGAAGAGGTGGCCAAGGGTTGCTTTCCTAGAAGAGGTGGCCAAAGGGTAGCTTTCCTAGAAGAGGTGGCCAAGGGTTGCTTCACTAGAAGAGGTGGCAAAGGGTCGCTTCACTAGAAGGATGGGAAGAAAAGAGTTTGCGGAAAAAAAGGTGAACTGAGAGATGAGTAGAATGCTAAATGATTATCAGAACCTTTAGGACAGACTCTCCAAGCAGGAGGAACACCTAGAAATGTGAGGAATGTCTAGATGAGAAAGCAATCTAGTAAGGGAGGTCGCTGGCCTAACCAGCGAAGCACAAGACAATCAAAACCTGTGGCGACGAAACTTGGGGAAAAAAAAAAAAAAGCAAAAAAAAAATTCCTCTCGAAAAGGAAAACAGAATCTCAAATGACAATCATTTGCTAATTACCATATGAAATGTTACTAATTTCACCCTCAAGTGTTTAGACCCTTTCATGAGAGAGAGAGAGAGAGAGAGAGAGAGAGAGAGAGAGAGAGAGAGAGAGAGAGAGAGAGAGAGAGAGAGAGAGAGAGAGAGAGAGAGGCTCAAATTAGCTGAGGAGTTGAGGATGAGTTGGAGGAGGAGGAGGAGGAGGAGTTAAGATGGCCAGGTGTTCAGGAAAGGGCAGGACACGGAGGGGAGGGCGCGAGAGTTGTTGAGCCAAGACAAAGGAAAGTTTCCTTAGAAGGCAAGGTGCTCAACTCCCGAGAGAGAGAGAGAGAGAGAGAGAGAGAGAGAGAGAGAGAGAGAGAGAGAGAGAGAGAGAGAGAGAGAGAGAGAGAGAGAGAGAGAGAGAGAGAGGCTGCGGTGTTAGAGTGGGGGAAGCCCTCCCCACCTTTCTCCTTCTAACCCCCCCAACCACCCATCCTCCTTCCTTCACCACCCCCCTTACCTTTCCTCTCCCTTCAACCAAGGAGTGAGAGGGGACTACGAGGAGAGGCGACGTGACAACCTCCCATTCCCTCCCTCCTCCTCATCCCTCCTCCTCTCTCCTCCTCCTCTCCCCACAGAGGTGGGTCGGGGATGGGGAGGGGATGGTAAACACGAGAGAAACTGACACACACACACACGAGAGAGAGAGAGAGAGAGAGAGAGAGAGAGAGAGAGAGAGAGAGAGAGAGAGAGAGAGAGAGAGAGAGAGAGAGGTAGGTAGGTCTGGACCAGGCACTTCCCGGTGCCGTTCGTCTTTGAGGTCATTACAGAGACACCTCATTAATGACGGGCCCGAGGCAGCTAGGGTGAAGGGCATTGATCTGGAGGGGATGGATGGGGTGATGGGGGGATGGAGGGGCTGATAATTATGAGGGTGACAGGACACAGGGACGACCCCATCCATCCTCCCATCAAAAAAAAAGATATGAGGTCACATAAGACTATAAAAGTCAAATTAATTTGATTTCAAATCATCTCTTCATATATGCCAGATGCTATTAGACTTTAAACAGATTAGATATACCTTCATAAACAGGTCAAATATACCTTCATAAACAGGTCAGATATACCTTCATAAACAGGTTAGATATACCTCCATAAACAGATTAGATATACCTCCATAAACAGGTCAATATACCATCATAAACAGGTCAGATATACCTCCATAAACAGGTTAGATATACCTTCACCAACAGGTTAGATATACCATCATAAATACCACCTTCTGACATCCGTACGTATGTACGTCCGTACGACCCCCCATTGTACGAAATGGGTCATTCATGCCATACTTCCGGGGGGCGATACTGGCCGTGTGACGCTACGGGCAGCAACCAATACGCCGCGTAAATGCTCATGTTTAAATGAAATTACTCCACCGGCGTTGTAGCCGGGCCCATTAATCAAATTACTCCCGGAGACAAATTACATTAAGTATTAACAGATATCTCACTCTCTCTCTCTCTCTCTCTCTCTCTCTCTCTCTCTCTCTCTCTCTCTCTCTCTCTCCCCTATTCAACACCACCCCCCCTCTCCCTCCAAACTCCCCCCACCTCCCCCTTTTCCAATTCATGGACACCTGTTTCGTCTCCTCACTTCACTCACCTGCCATTTCCACACATACTACCCTCCCTCCCCAATTCCCCCTCCCCCCCACACACACATAAACACACTCTCCCCCTTCATAAAAAAAGAAAAAAAAAAGGGGTGAATTTCCAATTCACACACACACACACACACACACACACACACACACAGAAATTTCCCTCTTTATTTGTTTATCTTTCGACGAACACGAGAGGCAGAGCCAGTGTGTCGACGGCGAAAGGAGGGGAAAAAAATATGTCATCACTATTGAGTTGGTCACACTGTTAGACTGGGTATAATTACTGCTGTCAGAGTCATCCCGCGCCAAGAGTTGGCAATACTTTTTTTTTTTTTTCCGTCCCTCTCCCTCTCCTCTCACTCGTCCATCCATTCGAGTCAGAAAATGAGAATTTAACTTAACTATTTATCTAATTCGTCCCATGAGAGTCAAAACGGACTTTTTCTCGTCCACGTTATTTCATACGGAACTTAATTCCATCCCTAAACCAGTTCAATATACTTACGTAATACCTTCAAGTCTGCGAATGAATTACCCGAACTCCAGTATGTACCGGGGAATCCACATACTCTACCGATCTACCCACCCACACTTCACTTACGTGGGGGGCTGGGAAAAAAAAATTTCGGTACTCACAATTTTCTTTTTTTCTTAACATTTCACTGAAACAGCAGCGTGACTATGGACTTAGAGCAACACACACACACACACACACACACACACACACACACACACACACACACACACCACGAAATGCACAAAAGGTGGTTGATTTACGAACCCAAAACAACAACGTATATCATGAGCAATTGTCTTCATCGTATTTATCAAAGCCTCATTCCAGGACGAGAAGGAGCACTTCCTGACCCCTTGTATTCTCCCTTGAACCTTCGGTGACCTCTCGAATGAACCCTTCCTTGGCTCTCTGTTGCCTTGACCCCTTTCCCAGCTCCGCCCCCCACCCCCCATGAACCCCTCACCCACCCAACACACCACCTTTGACCTCACTTCTAACAAACACCCTCTGTTCTTACCCCAGTCGCCTCATCTTCTCCGTTATGGCTCATTAAACTCCAATTTATAGGCCTTTAGACGTCTTCTTTAATTTCTGTCTGGCGCAAATGTCCAAAGTTTTTGGGGAGGCGCCTCTGGCGTTCCAACCTCCCGTCTGAGGTCTTGCTTCTGAGGGAGAGCCTGGTATATATGCCGCTTCTGGTCTTCCCCTCATAGGAATGGAGAGCATTCTTCCCAGCGTCTTAACGTAGGGCTGTGTTGGCTCGTCTATATTATTATTTCCCCTTTTTCCTGAGCTTGCTCGTCTATATTATTATTTCCCCTTTTTCCTGAACTTGCTCGTCTATATCATTATTTTCCCTTTCTTCCTGAGCTTGCTCGTCTATATCATTATTTTCCCTTTTTCCCCTCCAACAATACCACTGACCCTCCAACAATACCACTAACCCTCCAACAATACCACTAACCCTCCAACAATACCACTAACCCTCCAACAATACCATTAGCCCTCAAACAATACCACTAACCCTCCAACAATACCACTAACCCTCCAACAATACCACTAACCCTCCAACAATACCACTAACCCTCCAACAATACCACTAACCCTCCAACAATACCACTAACCCTCCAACAATACCATTAGCCCTCAAACAATACCACTAACCCTCCAACAATACCACTAACCCTCCAACAATACCACTAACCCTCCAACAATACCACTAACCCTCCAACAATACCATTAGCCCTCCAACAATAGCACTAACCCACCAACAATATCTCTACCCCACACCAACGTTCCCTAGAGCCTATACAGAGATGCACACAACTCGCGTCAACATAACTGTTCGAGAAACTAACATAAAGAATAATAAGAAAAGACAATATACGTCACACACTGAGCCAGTCAGTTTAAAAAGGGTCACTTATTTCTCCATATGCCAAGTTCTTTACAGACGAGAAGTGGAGACAACATGGAAGGAATGTGTAAAAAATACGTAAATGATATGCAAGTAATGTGTAAATGATACGTAACTAATATGTAAGTAGGTACGTAAGTGATCTGTAAATCAGAATGTGGACATTTGTAAACATACGTCTTTGATTATGGATAAATAGTGAGGGATATAGAGTACACCAGTGATGGGAGGAGGGGAAGGGTTGTCAGAAAGAAGGAAGCACAGTGATGGAGATCTTTCATTCTTCCCTCCCACCTACCACCTACCACCACCCTCCATCACACTTCAGCAGCGATGGATATATATCCATCTCACTTCCCTCCCAGTGGCCAGCCACTCACCCCATCACCATGTTTCACGAAGTACGGTCCTCTCTGCTGTCCCAGGTTATCTCTCCTTCACACACTATCTCCTTATGTACTTCTCTTTCCCACCTCATCACACTATTGCCCTGTGTACTTTCTCTCCTCCTCACACTATCTCCTTATGTACTTCTCTTTCCCACCTCCTCACACTATTGTCCTGTGCACTTTCTCACCTCCTCACACTATCTCCTTATGTACTTCTCTTTCTCACCTCCTCACACTATTGTCCTGTGCACTTTCTCTCCTCCTCACACTATTGCCCTGTGTACTTTCTCTCCTCCTCACACTATCTCCTTATGTACTTCTCTTTCTCACCTCCTCACACTACTGTCCTCTGCACTTTCGCTCCTCCTCACACTATTGTCCTGTGCACTTTCTCGCCTCCTCACACTATCTCCTTATGTACTTCTCTTTCTCACCTCCTCACACTATTGTCCTGTGCACTTTCTCTCCTCCTCACACTATTGCTCTGTGCACTTTCTCTCTTCCTCACACTATTGCTCTGTGCACTGTCTCACCTCCTCACACTATCTCCTTATGTACTTCTCTTTCTCACCTCCTCACACTATTGTCCTGTGCACTTTCTCTCCTCCTCACACTATTGCCCTGTGCACTTTCTCTCTTCCTCACACTATTGCCGTGTGTTCCTCTGTTCGTTAGTATGTGTTTGGTAACATGTCTTGCGTTTGAATCGTTTACCAATGCATCACACCCTTGACCACATCAAGGGATGTGATCCCAACATCTGAATGCTAGGAATGCCTTGAGTGCATCCTCTTGCTTTTGAGTGCCTCTCCCAAAAGTACGTTCACTTAAAAGTCCAGCACTCCCCCTGGAGTCTACCAGTTACCTTGAGGGGATCAACCCACCTTGAACACCTCTCTTGCACCGAGTGTGTCACCTTCGTCTGAGCGCGTCAGTTGCCTTGAAGTGCACCAGCCAACCTACACACACACACACATACACACACAAACACACTTCGCCAACATCGACTACAGTCACTCCCTCCGAGCGCATCAATCACTCTGTTCTTAAAGGAAATCCATTTTTCTGAGAAAAATGCCAAAAATTGAAGGTAATAGTTCAGGAGTTTTTTTTTTTATCTCAAAAAAAAAAACTATTTGTTTCAAAATTGAAAGATAAGATATTCAGACACTTCTATACTTCAAATAATCATTTAACATGTATCATAATGCTCTCAGTTACCGATCCATACCCAGTAGAGATACGATGCAAAGGATCAGAAAACATTCTTAAAATTGACTTCAATTTAACAGCTTAACTGAATGTCGTAAAGACAGCTAACCGACATTTTCACACCAGATTTGTATTCAGGATGAAAAACACTTCATATATAATGAGTTTTTGAAGGAAATCTATTTTCTTTTTTCTGAGAAAATTCCCACTTCGAGTATATACCACACACACCCACCTCCTCCTCTCTCCCTCCCTCTTTGAGGCAGGTCGCCACCCATCTTAAGTGCATCGACACACCTCGAGCACATCAGCTCACCTGAGCCCATCAGCTAGTCACCTTCACCTCTCTCCAGCCACCTTTGATTACACCAACTCAATCAAACACATCACCTTCAATGCAAGAGCCAGGCTGCTCTGTGTATATCCCCTTGATTGAAGTTTATTCATTAAACTACCTGCATTCAAGCTGTCTACAGGCAGTTTCATCTCGCTCTCCTAATCAAAATGAGTTTTGGAGATTGAATTTGCCCAATTAATTACCGAAACTTCAACATTTATCAAAAGCGAATTGAAAAAAATTATCAAGTTTTATTCTTACGTAAACACCTGTTCTCGAGAGAGGAGAAACATCATAAATATGACAAAAAAAAAGGTCGACAAGAGAGAAACTTATGAGAAACGAGAAGCAATTTCTATAAGTGCTGATACACAGATCATTGGCAGATGTTCATGATCAGTGCCAAGACGTGAGATGGCGACTGAGAGATGTACATATGTGAGCGTGCGTGTGTGTGTGTGTGTGTGTGTGTGTGTGTGTGTGTGTGTGTGTGTCTGGGTACGTTTGACTCCAGGCATCTCGACCTGTTTCGAATCGCTGGGGATGATGATTACAACTGAATTCCTGGTTTACTTCGTCTTATGGGATTTTAACGAGGTTATAATCGTGTTGTTTTTGATTCGTACATCCCTTGCTTGAATCATGCGACTAAAGCTTTTTTTCCTAATCTATTTTCAAGAGGGTTAAGATTCGTCCTAGCTCGAATCACTGTCTTATTCGTCCTCGCTCGAATCACCATGTCGATACGTCTTAGCTCGAATCACTCTCTCGATTCGTTCCAGCTCAAATCACTATCTCGATTCGCCCTTTCCAGAATAACTATCTCGATTCACCATTTCCCGAATCACTATCTCGATTCGTCCTAGCTCGAATCACTCTCTCCACCTTACAATGCCAAATGGAATGTGATCTGAAATGTCCTTTCTTTTTGTATGCTAATCAACACACTGACTCATCTGCCATATGGTCAGTACACATCATATGTAGCAATTCATACTGCACACATACACATTTCCGAGAAACTGAACCGTAAAAACACGAGACAGTTGAGGTGTGCCGGATACGGCCGCCCTGTGGGTACTTAACCCCACATTCGTCTCACAACCGCTCACTCACATTACCACTCATTGCCTCGCAAGATCCGCAAACCGATGCTGCTATTCTCCAACGCATCTATATAGCCTCTCTGAACACCAGAGAGAGAATCGGAATCTCCTAAAAGTACCATCCATTCACTATAGAGGACAAAACCCTTTTCTAATACCGTATATGAAATGTATTAAGCTCTTCTTTTGTCTCTATGGCATGATGCACAAACACAGCACGGAAGATCACAGTCCTTTTCAACATCACTCCATTCATCTATGCTTAAACCTAACCACCCACAAGTGGGGAAAATCTATCTTTTTTCCTCAAGTGTTTTTCTCAAACGGGACAGTTTTCCTTCACACTCTCTCTCTCACGCTTCTCTATAGAAAACGTATGTAAATAAGGAAGAAAGGAAAGAAAACTGGGAATGATAATATAAGACTTTTTCTTGTCGCCTTTTGGCTTCCATTTTAAAGAGACGCGACAAATGTTTATAATTTCTCAGACGCGAGCGAACTATCTACATGGAAGTTGAAAGATGGAGTTACTTGAGTCTTTAAGGACGAGCATCCATCCTTTTTCCTTCTTGAACACCAGGGCGATTTCACCCTCTTGCACTGGAGGATAGTTTCCTTAGGGATAGGACGAAGGGTAATGGGGCAAAATAGGGAGAAGAGGGAAGGGGAAATAGTGGGTTAATAAGACGGGTGAAATGGGTGGGTATAACTGGGAAGTTCAGGGAGAAAAATGGGGTGTGGAATATGGTGATATGTGCGAGTGAAATGGGGGTGTACAAGGAAGGGAAATAAGAGGGAATAGGGTGAGGAAAATGGGGAGTTCAGAAAACGGGAAATGGGGAGGGAAGGATGGTGAAATGGGTGAGTAAAATGGGAGAGAGAGGCTGGAGCATAGGTGAGAAAAAATGGGGAGCATATGTAGAAAGAATGAAAAAATGTGGTCATGGATAAGGAAAACAAGAAGCATAAGGAAGGAAAAGATGAGAAATGGTTAGGGAAATGGGGAGATCAGTGAGGGGGGAAATAGAAAAGGATGGGGAAATTAATGAGACAAATGAAAATGGGGAAATAGAGAAAAGGCCGGTGAGATGAAGAAATGTAAGAATAATGGGATAGGAAAATGAAGTCCAGAAATAGAGTGGGGAAGACGAAACAGGGGAGGAGGGTAGGGAGAGAGAGAGAAGGCAAAAACATGAGAGGTTGAGGGAGCAGGGGTTGGCTTCTGAGCGGAGGTTGGGGGGTGGGGAGGTAGGATTGGTGGGGGAGTCTCGGAGAGGGGAAAGGGGGTGTGGGTGTGGGGGCGCATGGTGTGGGAGAGGGAAAGGAAAACACACACACACGAAAAAAAAAGGAAGAAAATCTGCATGAACCAACCGAGGTAAAATCCATTTTCCACCCGTTGATGTGGCGCATAATATTGTCTGAAATATTTTCATCTTCTCCTCCTCTCAGTCTCTTCCTCTCGGTCTCCTCCTTACTCTGTGTGTGTGTGCGTGTGAGGGAATATTCTCAGGAGGGGAAGGAGAAGAAGAAGAAGAAGAAGAAGAAGAAGAAGAAGAAGGAGAAGAAGAAAAAGAATGAAGAAGAAGAAGAGGAAGAAGAATGAAGAAGAAGGAGAAGAAGAAGAATGAAGAAGAAGGAGAAGAAGAAGAAGAATGAAGAAGAAGAAGAAGAAGAAAAAGAAGAATGAAGAAGAAGAAGAAGGAGAAGAAGAAGAAGAAAGAGGAAGAAGAAGAAGGAAGGAGAAGAAAGAAGAATGAAGAAGAAGAAGAAGAAGAAGAAGAAGAAGAAGAAGAAGAAGAAGAAGAAGAAAGAAGAAGAAGGAAGAAAAAATATTGGAACGTTTCGTGATAAAATTTGGGATAAGGGGGGTTGGGGGGGGGGGAGGTTTGAGGGGGTGAACCATTCCTCCAAAATGTTATACATAAAAGAGAGAAAATCGACACGGTTATACGAGGCGGAATTATTAACGATACATATCTGACAATGCCTTGCTTACCTTCAGGTGTGTATTATATAATTCATGACATTTCTAATGAGCCGATGAACATCAAAATGATTTCTATTTTTGCTCGTATTTAGAGACACAAATTTTTGAAGCGACACGTTACGTAGTCATCGTAACTATCCATCTATTGATCTACCGTAACTACCCATGTATCTACCGACAGATCTACGAGTACCTGCGACGAGTTTCTGCGCGTTGGGCTCACTGCAGGAAGAACTGGAGTTACCAATATGGGGTCAAGTGTTGTGTGTGAACTGGAGAGTGTGTGTGTGCGCGCGCGCGTGTGTGTGTGTGTGTATGTGTGTGTGTGTGTGTGGTAACGAGATACCCATCATAAGACCAACGTCTGATTACCAAGTTCAAGCAACGTGCCCACGGTCCACTACGTCAGGCAGCGACAACGGAAACCTCCCCACCTCCCATCCCCCATTCCGCCCCCACCATCGACCCCCCATCCCCCCAAAAAAAAACCACATGCGCGAAGAAAAAAAAGAGAAAAAGAAACTCGCGTCTTTTTTTTTTTCTTTTGCACCGCTCTGCCTTGTAGCGAGACGTGGGAGAGCCACCCCACAGTTCTGACGCAGAGGCGACGGCGTCGTTGGTCCGGGCCGATGAGGTCTTCCCCAGAGAGAGGGGAGGAGGGGGAAAAAGGGGGGAGGAGGCGACGTCATACACAGAACACGAGAAGGGGAGAAAAATGGCTCTGTGTGCGCGAGAGGCAAGGCCCCCCCCCCTCCCCCCAGGCCCCCCCCCCCAGCATTGCCACATGAGATGATGAAGTAGAGAGAGAGAGAAAAAAAAAGAGGAGAGAAAAAAAGAGAACACTTGGGGGAAGAATTAATTTGAATACTTCGGAAAAGAATCTTTATACCAGGAAGGTTAGAGAGATAGTAAAAATGCCGATCTCTCTCTCTCTCTCTCTCTCTCTCTCTCTCTCTCTCTTACCTTTTCCCCTCGGTTCTTGTACAGAAAGAGAGAGAGAGAGAGAGAGAGAGAGAGAGAGAGAGAGAGAGAGAGAGAGAGAGAGAGAGAGAGGAAGTTCTATCCATAAAATTTTGCTTTTTTTTTTTTTTTTTTTGGTTCTCAAAAGATTTCAAAGTATGTCGTGGAAACAAGGACGGGGGAGGAGGAGAGGGAGGAGGAGGAGGGGCGCCATCACTGTAAAACTTTTTTGACGTATGCAAGAAAACGATCAACAAAAAATCTCGTCTCTATTTTCTATCTTATTTTTTTTCCCCTCCTCGAAGATGATTCAGACCAACCACAGCTTGCTGATAAGGATTTCATATCTGTAGAGAGGACTGAATGTGGAAGAACACATATAGGGGAATGGCACAAATGCATGCTGGCTAGCTGGCTCCATGCATGCGCATGCATGAGAAATATACATGTAATATGAGAAATACGTCCGGGATCTGCTTTTTTGTGGGGTGAGAAAACTTAGGAGAGAGAGAGAGAGAGAGAGAGAGAGAGAGAGAGAGAGAGAGAGAGAGAGAGAGAGAATGTGAAATATCTGGGAAATGATTTTGGCAGGAATGGAGGAAGGAGAGAGAGAGAGAGAGAGGCGGGCGCGCGAGAGGTGATGCCAGTGCGAGTAATGAAAAGGGGGAGAAGAGAGAGAGAGAGAGAGAGAGAGAGAGAGAGAGAGAGAGAGAGAGAGAGAGAGAGAGAGAGAGAGAGAGAGAGAGGAGGAAGAGGTTCCATGCTGCTGCTGTTGCTGCGTTAAGAAATGTATCAAAAGTCAGAAGAGAACACACACACACACACACACACACACACACACACACACACACACACGTGCACACACACGTGCACACACACACACATACACACTGGACGACTACAGAAAGGAATTTCCCAATTACTCTCCAATGTGCAAGCGGAGGCAGCCTGGCATGGACTATAGGGGAAGAGGATGGGAAGGTGTGAGACGGTGTGTGTGAGGGGGTTTCCCAAAATCGTGGAGGTCGAACGTGGAATGACGAGGGATCTGAGCAAGGCGACGGAAGGATGGTGCACAGCCAGAGCATATGGGTGAGAGAGAGAGAGAGAGAGAGAGAGAGAGAGAGAGAGAGAGAGAGAGAGAGAGAGAGAGAGAGAGAGAGAGAGTTAGTGAGTTAGTTCTTTCTTGCCACCGGAAACTTTCGTCCTTCTTCCCGTGTAAACCGCTCGTTCTAAGCCACCACAAGCAGCCACTTCCAACCACAAACGAACCAGACCAAACCACCGCAGACAGCTGGATGATCGCTCGCGCTGCGAACTGCTCGCCCCTCATCCACTGGATGTGTAGACGTTTCTGGTCATCACAAACCGAACTGGTAGTTTTGTAGGAACCACAAACGACGTGAGTGACACCCGTGTACATCCCCCACACCCACCTTCCCCCCTGAACCACTTGGACCACCAGCACACACAAACACACACACACACACACACACACACACACACACACACACACACACACACACACACACCTCAGGACAGAAGGAGCTCGGCAACTCCCCCAACCTACACAAGGCTCCACCAGAGGGACACAAGCTGAGACGCCATCCACCACGGGTCCCTCTGAGACACTAAGAAAAAAAAAAACAGGGGGGCATTTACAGAGCTGTGGTTAAATGAGGCCTGAAGAAGGCGCAGCCGGGGACAAATGGGAAGGGAAGGCGAGGCTTCGGCTCCCCTCCCTTGGTCGACCCTGTACGAAAAAAAAAAAAGACAAAAAAAAAGAACCCGCTCTCTAATGAGCGTTCTTCAAAGTCCAGTTGGGCTTAAAAAGAAGTCTTAAAGATGAGTTCGAAGCTTGGATAGCATCCGGAGGAATTCTTCTCCCCCCGAAGATCCTTTAAAATTCTTGAGCAAGTGTTGGGAGTAATTTCCAGGTGTTCTCCGTCTTGCAATCTCACATGGTTTCGGAATGTTTGGCGGGTGTCTGAAAGCCGAGGTTTGTCTCGCTGTTGTTGTTCTGTTGTTATTGTTTTTCATGAGGTTTCCCTACGGCTTTGTGGTTGTAGAGAGCACCAAGGGTAGGCATGTTTAGAGATGTGTGGAGAGAAAGATATCTTTTTCGCGCAAGGCATGTGTAACACATTGTATGGTGTTATTATCTTTTTTTTTTTAATCTTCCAACCAGTACAGGTACGTGTAGGAAATCTATAGGCCATAGGTCATCATGTATATAAGGTTCATTTTTTTGCTCTTCAAGTCGTCGAATAGGTCATGCACCTCCACAACCAGGTCTTCAGATTGGTCCATAAACAGGTCTTCAAGTAGCTCCTCGAACAGGTCTCCAAATTGGTC
>NC_092228.1:6253261-6258261 GCF_036320965.1 Panulirus ornatus
GAAGGTTGTGAGGGGGGAAAAAGGGAGAGGGAGGGTTGAGAGAAAGAAGTAGGTTATGGAAGGTGGTTTTGTGTGTGTGGGGGTAGAGGCTACA
Source organism: Panulirus ornatus (assembly GCF_036320965.1). Taxonomy (NCBI): domain Eukaryota; kingdom Metazoa; phylum Arthropoda; class Malacostraca; order Decapoda; family Palinuridae; genus Panulirus; species Panulirus ornatus. Next base: position 6,253,356 of record NC_092228.1, read on the forward strand.
GCAAGTGTTTGAAGTGGTTGTTGGTAAGAGTTGATGGTCAGCCTCCAAACGTCTGTCCTTGAAAAAAAAAAAAAAAGGGGGGGGGGACATCTCAGGGACACTCCCTCCCTTTTCCTCAACACACACACACACACACACACACACACACACACACACACACACACACACATACACACACACACAAAGCAATCCTTCTGTGCCCACATGAAGACTTCCAGCGGAGGCCTTCTCTCTCTCTCTCTCTCTCTCTCTCTCTCTCTCTCTCTCACTCTCTCTCTCTCTCTCTCTCTCTCTCTCTCTCTCTCTCTCTCTGTACTCTCACGTTCACTCACCTATACTCAACGCCTCTCCCTCGACCCTCACACGCCACCCATCACCCTCCAAAAAATCACACACGCTCCCGATATTTCTTACCTGGCAATCCATCACTTCTCCCTACCCTCCTCTCTCTCTCTCTCTCTCTCTCTCTCTCTCTCTCTCTCTCTCTCTCTCTCTCTCACCCCATGTGATTATCCTCCCTAAATCGATAGGTCACGACCCCCCCCTCCCTCCCTTCCCACGACCTGGTTATTCTTCTTTCTTGACCCAAATAATTCTCTCTCTCTCTCTCTCTCTCTCTCTCTCTCTCTCTCTCTCTCTCTCTCTCTCTCTCTCTCCTCCCCTTTTTTCTCTCGATTTTGTTGGGTCACTCGACAAAGTAAACCTCAAATCCTTCAATCAAGAGAAAAATAGCGATATATATATATAAAAAAAAACATCAAGGACGAAAAAAGAAAAAAAAAGGAAGATGGATCAAAAGCTTTTTAACGAGAAGGAAAAATTCACAATCGTAGGAAAGGGATCGACGGCTCTGACGAAGGCAATAGTCTATCGGAGGCGCGACGAGCCACACGGTATCACCTTCAATTCTGATATGATGGTATATCAGCCATCGGCAGGCAGGGGAAGAGAGAGAGAGAGAGAGAGAGAGAGAGAGAGAGAGAGAGAGAGTAATGGGAGAAGGGAGGAGGAGGAGTATGGTCAAGGTGCTTTGTTCTATTATAGACGCTGAGGACAGAGCCAGCATGACCGGATCAGTAGGTTGGTCGAGGAGGGGAAGCAGGGGAAGACCTGGTTACCAGCGACAAGCTGGCGGAGATGAACCTGAGTGGGAGCTTACGACGATATAGCAGTCAAAGTGAGTCGTTGGGCAGTTAAAGATACACCAATAACTCCTTTAATATATATACACAAAGGCACGACAGGGAATGTGACAAAATGTGAACAAGCGTCAGGGATTTGGGGAGCCATCACGAGTGAGAAATATGACTTCAAAGACCATACTGAGAAGACATTAACCACACTATCAAATAGTGAGAGGTATGATCATAAGATCTGGCATGAGAAGACACAAAGCCGCCTACGGAAAATGTTTAACGTATGCGCAAGAAGCGGCATTGAGTGCTCCTGCGTCGTTACGCGTTGGTCACCAATGAGACATGCTTCATGAGGCGGGTGTGTGGGGAAATTGAGGAGCATTTCATGGGGGGGGGAAAACCATGAGGGAATGGACCATATGGGCTGTCATGAGGGACTGCAAGAATTGGTATTTTACAACGTGGAAAAGAGAAGATAAAGATACATGGTGATCTACGCATGACAGTAGACTGAAGAGGAAGAGAGAGAGAGAGAGAGAGAGAGAGAGAGAGAGAGAGAGAGAGAGAGAGAGAGAGAGAGAGAGAGAGAGTGTTAACAAGACTCGAAGCCTTGTTGACTATGATATCCGACCACAAGAGCGAGGACTGAATACCTTTGTTTGTTCAGTTTTGTACTTTCTTATGTCTATATGAGCTCAAACACACACACACACACACACACACGAACACACACACACACACACACACACACACACACACGAACACACACACACACACACACACACACACACACACGAGTAATATAATGCTCCCCGTAACACACACACACACACACACACACACACACACGAACACACACACACACACACACACACACACACTAAAATTTCCCGATGGAAAAAGTTTTTTGATTTATTGTTCTCGCGAGAAATCCGGGCTGGCTCTCCAAGCAATGGGTGAAGGTGTTCCGGCCATCATTAATTTGCTGCTCACGGAGTTTGCTTTTGATCGAGCGAATATTGCTTTCGCCGTCCCCCTCCTCTCTCTCTCTCTCTCTCTCTCTCTCTCTCTCTCTCCTCTCTCTGTTACTTACTTCGCACACTAGATGCTATAAATGGGAAATGAAACATAAGTTCCCGAGCGCACTTTCGTGCACTAATCACATCATCGACAGAGATACTCTCTCTCTCTCTCTATCTCTCTCTCTCTCTATATATATATATATATATATATATATATATATATATATATATATATACATATATATATATATATATATATATATATATATATATATATATATATATATATATATATATATATCCACGTACTTGTTCATGTGTACCTTCGTGTAATGCGACCATAATTACCCATGACGGATATTTGTAATGCCTAACAACTTCCCAGTTCAGCAGAGTTCACACACACGGGACACTCCCTGTCCCCAAACCCATCTCCCCCCACACACCCCACCCCAAGAACGAAACTACTGGCTTAAGGCAGATTATCCTACCCCCCCACACTCCCCCACAGCGCTCACGTCGCCCACAGAGACACGCACCATGTAATTGGTAAGACGGTACGAATTCGCGATTCGTCCTTGTAATCACGACCTCTCTTCCCCTCCTCCTCCCTCTCTTCTCCCCCTAACCTAACCCCACCCCACCCACCCACACTAACCACGACCCTTTAACCTCCCCCTCCCCCCACTCCAACCCCACCATTCACGACCTTCCCCCCCATCACCACCCACTCCACTCCACTCTCTCCCCCTCCCACCCTCATCGGAACACGAACCGAAAGCGATTTAGATAAAAAACAAAGGAAATAGAAAAAGTCATCCCAACCGTGACCATTTGGGTCTGATATCTGCACGAGAGTCGTGCACGACGAAGACGACGACGATGATGATGATGAAGGACCCACAAATGAAAATCAACTGCGGGTGTCTTACTTTTGAAATTCTTAAAGAGCCAGCGGAGTGGGGTGTCCGCTTCACCAACTCCCCACTCCACACACCCCCTCCTCACCTCTTTGACTCCGCCTGCGGAGCCACTGGGGGAAAAACATGATTTCGGCTTCAACGTATGCAAATTGGGGCTGGCAGGTCTTGGTGTGTGTGTGTGTGTGTGTGTGTATGTGTGTGTGTGTGTGTGTGTGTGTGTGTGTGTGGGTGTGTGGGTGTATGTGTGTGTGTGTGTGTGGGAGGGGAGGGTGGTTTAACAACGCGCACGCGATGGGAGGGGGCGAGGAAGAACTAGGGAAGGGGTGGACAAGGAGAGGGACGGGAGTAGATATTTAGATGAGGTGGGGAGAAGAGAAACAGACAGACAGGTAATACTGGAGACGGAAAAGAGACAGAAAAATAGTTGTGGTGGTGCAAAGACGCCAGATATTGACGGTATCTATCTATCTATCTATCTATCTATATATATATATATATATATATATATATATATATATATATATACATATGTATGTATCACTGGATTCATTAATTAACGAGAGAGTTTACAGAGTCGTAAGAGGTGGTGGTGGGAGAGGCAATACAAGAATGGCGTGGACGACCATTCACATATCACGTGTCGTCTTCCCACTACAAGGGATGGGGGGAGGGAGGAAGTACGGATAGGTGGGTTTGACCAGGTCATTAGGTCATTGCCAGGGGGGGGGGGCTGGTCATTAAGGCCGTCGACGTCCTAGTCATATAACTACCGTCGACTGGTCATCAACGCCTTCTGGTGTGTGTGTGTCGAACCCCAGGCCAACCCAGGCTTAGCACTTTAAAAACACATACCATCCGGAATGGGTTCTACCATTGCTGGGTCTAAATGGCTTTCGCCTCCTCACATATACGAGTCATATTGACCCCAAGAAGGGCTGTTGCGTACGAGTGATCCACATACACAGAGGGGATAATAAGACAAATCTACTTTCAAATCAAGTTTATAAAATACGAGTGAATTGCTAATTCGACGTTACTGCTTCTGCGAGTTGAGAAAGAGAGAGAGAGAGAGACAGAGGGAGGAGGAGGAGGAGAAAGATACTGCACCCCATCCTATCTACCAACGAGACTTACAACAGGAAAAAAGAAGAGGGTGGGGAAAAAATATCATTGCCCGTTTTTTCCCTCAAAAAAAAAAGCAAGCACGAAGAATGGGAGCAATGTTTCAAGCTCTGATTACCTGGCAGGTGTGTGTGTGTGTGTGTGTGTGTGTGTGTGTGTGTGTGTGTGTGTGTACCTGAGTTTTAATGAATGGGGCCTTTGATGGCCCCTGCGCTGGGCTTTTGAACTCTCAAATGGAAAATGTAATTGGAGAAAATATCCGGGACGCGCGCAAGGTGAGGTAGAACGCGTGAATATATGGCCCGACAGCTTCATTTGATTCGCAAACCAACGAGTACGAAAAATTATGACAAATGAAAAAAAAACGACGGCCCTAAATGAATACACAGATGAATATAAATACACACACACACACACGCACGCACGCACGAGAGAGAGAGAGAGAGAGAGAGAGAGAGAGAGAGAGAGAGAGAGAGAGAGAGAGAGAGAGAGAAGAGAGAGAGAGAGAGAGAGAGAGAGAGAGAGAGAGAGAGAGAGAGAGCGCAACCTTTGATGTTCAGAATATGCGTTCCACTTCATTTCCTCCACTCTGAGCCACCCCCCTTCCCCCTCCCGCCCACGATATAAATCAGAAATTGCCGTGTGTGTGTATGTGTGTTTTAACCCGGCACCTTAAACTGATGAAATGTATTTCTATGATGGA
>NC_092228.1:6260761-6288261 GCF_036320965.1 Panulirus ornatus
GGGAGAGAGAGAGAGAGAGAGAGAGAGAGAGAGAGAGAGAGAGAGGCATTACACTCTTTTTCCCTTAATCTTTTTCCTCTTCAGTGACAGTGTATACAGCTCGCGTGAGTGTACATAAGACTCTTGGGTCGAGCCTAAAGACGTCTGGGACAGGTTCGGGGCAACTATGTGTGTGTGTGTGTGTGTGTGTGTGTGTGTGTGTGTGTGTGTGTGTGTGTGTGTGTGTTAACAAACAAATATTTTTTTCTGGGGCGTTAGATATATTCGCAATATGGTTAAGGCCAAGTATAGTTGATAGCCCGCGATTGGGCACATGTGTCGTATAGAAGTGGTCGTGGTGTGGACTATTGAGATATATATATATATATATATATATATATATATATATATATATATATGTATATATATATATATATATATATATTTTAATTTTCCAAAAGAAGGAACAGAGAAGAGGGCCAGGTGAGGATATTCCCTCAAAGGCCCAGTCCTCTGTTCTTAACGCTACCTCGCTAACGCAGGAAATGACGAATAGTTTGAAAGAAAATATATATGTATTTGGGTGCTAGTGTGTGTGTGTGTGTGTGTGTGTGTGTGTGTGTGTGTGTGTGTGTGTGTGTGTGTGTGTAAAAATGTCTCTAAGCGGTTCCAGGTCAAAAACAAAACAAGAGGAGGTTGGGCAAATTTCTCATCGAGGAGCATCCAATCTCTGGAAATTTCCCACACACACACACACACACACACACACACACACACACACACATCTCATTCACGAGCATCCCCAACTCAAATACATCGCGCTGCCGTCCATTTGGACTCCGGCCTCAACCCGTCCAATACAATCCCCTCCCCCCACCCCCCCCCCTATAAACATACACACACACACACACACACACACACACACACACACCACTGCTCCTGTGGGTGTCGGGTTAGGGGAGGAGGGGAGGGTTTGTGGGGGAGGTGGGAGGGAGAAGCGAACGCATACATCACCCAAAACACAATACGTCTTTATGCAGATTCGTCCTCTCCCCCCCCACTCCTTCCCCCCTACGCCGCGTAAATTCCCCCCCCCCCTTCCTCCTCTCCCAGATGCATCTGGAGGCGTAACTTTCCCCCCTGAAATACGAGGTATGTAACCCCAGAGGGGGAGTAGGAGGAAGAATTTATGCAGCGGTTTTAAAGAGTCAACACCACCAGGTTGAGGGAGGACGAGTGAGTCTCCTGGTGTGGTGTGGTGGTTGGTGATGGTGGGGTTGTGGGGTCGTGGGGTTGTGTGGTATGGTGTGGTGTTGTGGTGGTGGTGATGGTGGGGTTGTGTGGTAAGAAGAAGAAGTCTCAACTCCCCTCGTATCTCAGGGGGCGAGGTAGAAGCTGCCGCCAATCCCACAGACAGCGGGGCTCTTGCGGCATCAAGCCATGGGTTTACCACAGTCTTGCCCCCCGAGGTGGTAAATTGGGGCACGAGGAGGGGGGGAGATGCCCCTAAAGCACCCAGGGAAGGTGTTGAAGCCAGCCACACGGTGTGCTTCGTTAGCTCAGCTGTCTCGAACCGGGTTCGCCTGAAATCGACTCATTGCTTTTCTTTACTCGCCCGTGCGCCCCGTTAAGTAAGCCTCGTCTGACGCAATAACAAAGAAGAGTTTAACTAAAGAAAAATATATATATTCTAAGTCCAGAGTATATAGAGATCACGGAGGCATATGTACATGTGTACGTATCGTAGGGCATATGTACGTATCGTAGACGCCTGCGAACGGATTGTGTAAGTATATATATATGTACGGGTTACAGAGGCATGTGTAATGATAATGGAAACTTAACAAGGGCATATGCACGGGGTTACAGAGGCGTATATACAGGTTACAGAAGCATGTGCTCTGGGTCAAAGGGATGTATATGCCTGTTCGTATACCTGTATATCTGTTATCATAAGTTCGTATATCATTAGATTAGATAGTCTACATGGCATAAGCGTTTTAAACCTAAGGGCACTCTCTCGACTTGGCTACCTAAAGTAAAGATCATAGAATGGGTCACACTCATGTCTCCCTACATATCATGACCATTTATACACACACACACACACACACACACACCTATTAGCCTTCCCCAATACGAAACTTGTAGTCTCGCAAAGCGGAAATACAATCAGACATCTTCAATAGTCAGAAATCAACTATATTCATAAAGCATTTCCATCGTACTGATACTATGCTTGCATAATGGTGTTCTAAGCATCTCCATGTTACTTGATCGCCTTTGTGTATAAACATAACCTCTCCCCCACCCCACAAGTGTTGTTATTAAGGGTGTAAATCACGTTCCTCCCCCTCTGAGAACTGGTCTTTATGGTCTCTCGATTGTCCATCCACTGGCAATGATCACACATCACGCGGACGTACACGGGGCGGTAAATCGCTAGCGATGCAAACGTTTTTGGCATGAATATGTACACGGAGCGGTAAATCGCCAGGGGAAACGTTTTTAGCATGAATATGTACACGGGGCGGTAAACAACCAGTGAGGGAAACGTTTTTAGCATAAAGGTGTACAAGGGGCGGTAAACAACCAGCGAAGCAAACGTTTTTGGCATGAATATGTACAGGGGGCGGTAAATCGCCAGTGATGCAAACGTTTTTAGCACAAATATGGAAAAATATGACTGGGACTCGAAGTGAAATCCTCTTCCCTTACACACTAAGGCTTTTAACGCACTGACATTACCCGGAATATCAACCATAAGGAACGCTGGCTGATCAATACTGAGAGAACATTTCTGAAGACATTTATAAAGGTAATTTTGTGCTTACGAAAGAGAGTGTTTGGTTGAGATGGTCCTACGTGGATCTGATATTCGCTTGACTGACTCCTGATTCATGAATATTAATCCTCGCGTTTGGATATTCAGGAAATGAATATTCATCCTCGTGTTTGGATATTCAGGAAATGAAGATTATTGGCACTTTATTACGATGGATTTTCTCGACCCTCTGCTATGATCTTAGGTCATCAGGTCATTAGAAATCAGTTCAAGGGTCAGCTGATGGAACTACGACTGCAAATAGACTCAAAGAGCAACTGGTAATTCCTGACAATGGAACATAAGGTAATCGTAGTGCACTGCAGTGGATGTCAAGTTCCCCTCCCCTCCCTCCCTGGCCTTACGCTGCTGCTATATCTCTCTCTCTCTCTCTCTGCCTCATCCACGCATGTGTTGCTGTCTTTCATGCCACACACGCACAAACATCTCTCCGTCTCTCACACGGCTCACAACACGGAATTCACACGGCTCAAAACACGTGAGCTCGCACGGCTCACAACACGGAACTCACACGGTTCGTTATTCTCATCTCCAGATCCTCCTGCGGTGAACACGCACATACACACACACACACACACACACACACACACACACACACACACACACAGAGTCTCTCAGGTCTGAGAGAGAGAGAGAGAGAGAGAGAGAGAGAGAGAGAGAGAGAGAGAGAGAGAGAGAGAGAGAGAGAGTGGTACGAGAGGAAGTAGTAGAAGGGAAAGCCTGAGGGTGGCACTTGAACATGAACTCTGGCCTCTCGACGCAGATGACCTTGTATAAGACACTCATAAGAGAGGGAGAGAGAGAGAGAGAGAGAGAGAGAGAGAGAGAGAGAGAGAGAGAGAGAGAGAGAGAGAGATGGGGGGAGGTGTGTGTGTGTGCGTCTGTCTATCTACCAGTGAGTGCGTACTTGAAACGGCAGAAATGCCTATAGATGACTTATGTACGGAAGTAGATATGTGTGGGTGACTGAGTTCTTGTGACGTACATGTGTGTGTGTACGTGTTTCACTATGAGCACGTGTGTGTGTGTGTGTGTGTGTGTGTGTGTGTGTCCACAAATATGGGTGCGTACATATACATTCATGAGTGCATCCATGTATACATCTTATACATTTACGAATGTTCATGTGTTCCACTGCCTGTGTACATGCGACTCCGCGCCCACGAGTGTGTGTGTGTGTGTGTGTGTGTGTGTGTGTGTGTGTGTACACGTATGAGCCACAGAACACACAAGCACAGTGTACATGCTGTTTTGAAGAGAGACGCACTCCTCATCCTTTTGAAGGTTTGAGGATGATTTTTGGAGGACTTTTCAACCTCCACGATCTACGATTCTGGAATGCAGTCACTCCCTATTGGTTAATGATTACTTACAACTTTTACGAGAACCACAAATTTAATCTTGTACCTAACATGGCATTAAGGGCAACATCAATTTCTTAAGAGTTTTATCTCTTTATGATATCACTATTGCCATGGGATACTCAAAACACGGATGGAAACTTTAATTTCTCTCTACAGTAACTGAGAATACGCATCCCTTTCCTTCACTTCGTTCTATTATATAACGTACAAGATAACATTTGGGTGATCTACTGTCCGTTTTTATTTTTTTTTTCTACTTCACTTCTCGTCATCTCGTCCTTCCTTCGCCATGTTCCCAGAACACACTCACACACTCCCGTACCAAAATACTTCCACTCCGGAAACCTTCACCGAAAAGTGATAAAGACAGATTCTCGTGAGTGAATAAAAAAAAAAAGAGAAATTCACGCGTTGGAGGAAAAATAAACTAATATTATTTAAGCCACGTTCAGGTGATGATGTGATATATATATGAACGTTTCTCTACCACTGAACAATCCAATGATGCCATTAGCGGACACACACACACACACACACACACACACACACACACACACACACACACACAGTAATATCAACACGACTAAAAGATTATGCATTCAAATGCGGTGGTTTGTATGATGTAAACAAATCCCTTTCGACTGGTCATTTGGGGCTACAGCACTAACACCTGCCTGTAACCATTCATGCCTTCAACACATCAGACTACATCCACCACATGAAAAATCTCTGTGGTTAATGATAATTTCTGAGACCACATGCGCTGCTCTCATTACGTATAAAGGAAAAAAAAAAAACGTATTAAAAAACCTAATCATTTTTCAGTCTACTAAACCATCGGACGAATGACGTTCACATGAGATTAGAGAATCGGCTCTTCAATCTAAATTCAGCGTCTTGATTAGAGTCCAGATTTATATACATCATTGCTTTCCCCATTCCCCCCACCCCACACACCCCCCCCTCACCCCACGTTTTAGTCAGATGACCTGTATCAATTAACAGGTCATTCGTTATGCTGGTCATGTCACTAGGGTGAAAATGATTTCAGTCTAAATGATCATTCATCCTAGGAGAGTCTAGGGTCATGGGAGGAGAGGAACACCAGAATTATACAAGTTTCCCCTGCATGATATATATATATATATATATATATATATATATATATATATATATATATATATATATATATATATATATCATGAAACGCACATGGTCTACGAAGCATATTAACACCGCCAACTGCAAGATTCGAACCCCTGCACGCATGACGAAACACTGGCATGTTACCCAACAAACCACCAGACTAGCTAAAGACGTGCTGGCCTGTTTGACTTAACTGGACACCTATTTTGTCCCATTAGGCATCCCGGGTCTAGAGTGGGGCCAGTCCTCCCCTCCACAAGCCCTAACGCAGTAGAAACTTTGTACCAAGTTTACAACAAAGCCCGGAGGAGGAGATACGAACGTAGTGGCAATGTATAACGTATTACAGCACAGATCTATAGATAATACGAAATTCTGGTGAAGGTTTCATAAACTGTATAATAATGGTAATGATAATGATGAAAACGATAATAATAATAATAATAATAATAATGATAATTATGATAATGATAATGATAACAATGATAATAATAGTTAGTTGATCCTACATCACGAACCAGGTGGTGCTGGAGAGGTGGAGTAATGTCTCTTAGCGAAGGTGGAATAAATATTCCCTGTGGTCATGGGATATACACAGAGGGTGTGCTATAGCAGGAAATGACTTCCTTTTTCTCTTCATTAAGCACAAATTCTTCAATGGAGACAGCAGTGTGTGTGAGGAAGCGTTGTCATGGTGCAGAAACCACCATCGACTATTCTCACGACATTTCAAGAACCTCTTTATCAAAAGGCGTAGCTTACTCTCTCGCGTGTACGCATCTGCGTACTACAGTACCTCCACAGCGCCGATGGTAATAGACAGATAACAGATGATAGGCCTGAAGTCCATCTACCCAACCAACCAACCTCAGTTGAACTTGCTAGTGAAACGTCCATTGCTAAGTCCGTAGACTTCGTGCCCTTCCTAAGTGAAACGCGAAATCAAAATACCGTAGACTTTTATTCTGGTACGAGTCGAAAGGAGTGTGTGGCTCAACTACGAAAATACGTAATGGAAAGTTTTGTAGAATTTTTTTTTCTCGTCGCCAAAACAGCATGGTTAACCCTGTCCAGCCATCAGCCCTGTCTCTACCACTAGAATTTCCCCAGCATGAATGAGCTCTTCATGAAAAGACAAAACAGCAAAGGAAAAGTGGGAGGGACTATCTTTCCACGAACGTCAAGTGTGTACGTGTTTGATATCTACTGGCCAACTGGAGTGTTGCTATGCTGACGAAGGCATAGTTCTGAGTCTCTTTCTCTAAAGCAAATTCAAGAAATGAGAAAGAGTGAATGACTGGAACGCAAACTGCTCTTCATACCTAATAAAGAAGTTGAGGAGTCGAGTGCATTATATCATGAAACCGCACCCGAAGTGCAAATGAAAATACAGACCTAATCATTGTAAATGTGAATGACCGAATCATGCAAATGGGACAGATAACTATGTAACTGCATAACAAACAGTAACACAAATGGTACAGATAACTATGTAACTGCATAACAAACAGAAACACAAATTCTTTCCCAGTAAGCTACTTTAAATCTTCTCTCCTTAATCCACAATTGTATAAATAAGTTATTAATAAAATCAGGTTTTCCTAGGGTGAAAAGACAAAAAAAGCCAGGCAAATATTCCGTATGGCAGTAAATTTTCCACTTGTATGTCTGCAGTCAAAAAACAAACAAAAAAAAATATATATATTTTCTGGTATCATTTTCTTGCAGACAAAGAGACGTTTGGAGAGTAATCGACTCGTATTGCAAGTGACTGCCAATAATGCCAGTGCAACAGACTCAGCCTAGCAAGAACCCTTGCACCCGGCCAGGCCTGAATTGTGCAATTTGTGCGGGATGCGAAAGCAGTTGTTATTCATATCCTTAGAAGAAAAAAAAAGAAGGAAAAGAGGACAATTTCCTAAGCAAACGAGTGGAATATTTCGGTCAGATTGTCTGGAAATGGTGTGCCGCATCGCCTTAAGCAGTCCACAGTTGGTGTATATGTATATATATACATATATATATATATATATATATATATATATATATATATATATATATATATATATATATATATAAATGTTGGAAAGGATCACAATTTTGCGCGTGATCAAGATTTTCCAAAGGAAGGAACAGAGAAGGGGGCCAGGTGAGGACATTCCCTCAAAGGCCCAGTCCTCTGTTCTTAGCGGTACCTCGCTAATGCGGGAAATGGCGAATAGTATGAAAGATATATATATATATATATATATATATATATATATATATATATATATATATATATATATATATATAATTTCGCGATTGTTAATTTTTCGGCTACAGGGCACGTTTCCACCCACGTCGCCTGTGCCGAGGACCATCTCCTCTTATTCTCCAGCGCACGGCATGACTGTTGAGTTTATTATAAGCAAACATCTGTTGCTAAACGCTCCGGTAAACACATATTCAAAGGCCATTCCTCCGTAAAATTTGGAGTCGCTACACTGTAAAAGAGGGAGGGGGGGTAAAAAATGTATGTGTGTATATATTGGAGATTTTTGCCGAGCGATTGCTCGCTGGAAGGAATTCGTCTCTTGAAGGATTCAAGTGGAGTTTTATCCTCTCTACAACAGGAATAGGAGACGGAGGGAAAATACCCGGTAAAGATGGGAGGAGAATTCCACTCCTTGTTCCTCCTCCTCCTCATAGCTCTCTTTTCTTCTTGTGTCTCCATGTCCCGTGGCTGCTCACGCAACATACCTTCAACCAACCACCCCCAAAACACCATTTTCTTAATTCCCCAAGCCCCACCTCCCCCTTGCAGACAATGGGTCCCTCATACTATAAGTGTAACCCTCATATTCATAAAGGCGTGCCTTATGATCACTCATCCTAACCAGACTTTCCGAAGGACACTCTGTTATCCAAGGTATAAGTGGTGAGCAGGTCTAAAAGAATAGATAAAAGATGAATTATTTTGATAAACGAATTATCTTGATCTACGTTAACCAGACTTTCCGAAGGACACTCTGTTATCCAAGGTATAAGAGGTGAGCAGGTCTAAAAGAATAGATAAGAAACGAATTATTTTGATAAACGAATTATCTTGATTTACGTTAACCAGACTTCCGAAGGACACTCTGTTATCCAAGGTATAAGAGATGAGCAGGTCTAAAAGAATAGATAAGAAAAAACGAATTATTTTGATAAACGAATTATCTTGATTTACGTTATCTTGAATGTGGTAAAATCCGATACCTAATTATTTTCGAGCTCTCTTGTATACAAGATGAACAATATATACTCTCTTATATTTGTTGCTGAATAACAAATTTTGCGACGCATCGAAGATAACATCATGAGGAAAAAAATGTCTTATTAATTTACTCTGGTCAGGTTCATCTCGAGAGCATATTATGGTTTCTTTTTTTTTTCATTGATATTAAAACCTAATAGATCTTTATCACTCCCAGATCTACTTATACGCAGTGACGAAACACTTGATATATTCTATTTTCCTCCTCTTCCTCCTCCTCCTTCTTCTTCTTCTTCTTCTCTTCCTCCTCCTCCTCCTTCTTCTCCTCCTACTCCTCCTCCTCCTTCTTCTTTTTCTTCTTCTTCTTCTTCTTCTTCTTCTTCTTCTTCTTCTTCTTCTTCTTCATCTCCTCCTCCTCCTTCTTCTTCTTCTTCTTCTTCTTCTTCTTCTTCTTCTCCTCCTCCTCCTCCTCCTCCGTCTCCTTCTCCTCCTTCTTCTTCTCCTACGTCAGGAGGAGGCTGTATGTGTATGACAACTGTGAGCATTTTGTCTCTGCTACACAAAAGCCTTGCAAAGTCTTGGGGGTGAGGAGAAGTGGGTGGGGGAGTGGGTTGGTATGTAAGCGAGGCTCGCTCCCTCCTCCCATACCTCATTACCCCAGAGATCCTGTTATCACGGTGAAAGCCACTGGAGGTAATTGTGGTGGTGGCAGGCTTCCCCCTTCCCTCCCACCCTCCCCCCACTTTAAACAAGTGGTGCCCTCCTCCCCCTTTTTTTCATCTTCTAATCACCAGGCAGTGGAATCATTCTGCGCTTTCTCTCTAAACGCTTCGAGATCCGTGGCCTTAAAGGTTGATGCCTGACTGGTATAAAAGAATTGTGTTATCTGAATTCATGAAGCGACGCCACACACAGCCAGCGAAGACGGAAGCGACGTATCACACAGCCAGCGTAGACGGAAGCGACGCAACACACAGCCAGCGAAGACGGAAGAGACGCAACACACAGCCAGCGAAGACGGAAGCGACGCAACACACAGCCAGCGAAGGCGGAAGCGACAACACACACAGCCAGCGAAGACGGAAGCGACGCAACACACAGCCAGCGTAGACGGAAGCGACGCCACACACAGCCAGCGAAGACGGAAGCGGCGCAACACACAGCCAGCGAAGACGGAAGCGACACCACACACAGCCAGCGAAGACGGAAGCGAAGCAACACACAGCCAGCGAAGACGGAAGCGACGCAACACACAGCCAGCGAAGACGGAAGCGACGCAACACACAGCCAGCGAAGACGGAAGCGACGCAACACAAGACCAACACGACACGACCAGCCCACCAACAGCAACATTCGGCAACACACACACACACACACACACACTCTCACTCAACACAATACCCTCGACCGTAAAGCCACACACGCGACCAGCGTTCACACACTCAAAACAAAAACAACAACAACGAATAAACAAGTCTCTCTCTCTCTCTCTCTCTCTCTCTCTCTCTCTCTCTCACACACACACACACAAACAAACAAACGCAAACAACCAAACGAAAATAACAGTCTATATACAGAACCTAGTGTGTTTTGTTTACCCACACAACTTTTGATAGCGAATGAAAAAAAAAACGGAAAGAGAGAGAGAGAGAGAGAGAGAGAGAGAGAGAGAGAGAGAGAGAGAGAGAGAGAGAGAGAGTGTGTGTCCCTAAAACCTAATTTCACGAGTGCCATAGGTTCTACCAACACACTAGGGCGCACCCGGAGTGCCGCCAGCTCCGCCTAGGACAACGGAATACGAAGCGAGATCGGCGAATCGTCTTGTGAATCGTATCCAATCCTCATACAGGTCAACCATATCACCTACACGTCACGTTACTGATCCGACGAATACAGCCAATCGGTAACGATGACAAATGGAATCCTCGTTACACCAAATTCCAACGAAGTTCTCCTTAATAACGTAAATAAGAAAAAAAAATAGTGTACCTTAGAATACACCATCCACCCGTTTTCTGTTGACGTGTTGGTTCAGCTCCTAATGAAGAGAACGGTACTGGAATTTTGATCAGGTGGCTACTGTGGATAAAGTAGGACACACACACACACACACACACACACACACACACACACACACACACACATATATATATATATATATATATATATATATATATATATATATATATATATAGGGTTCCGTGGGTAAAATACCTCAAGTTCAGCTGGATTAGATAAGGGGAGATTGGGAACTAGTCTATCTTGATAAAAGCCAGATTAGGCTATTCTAAGGAAAAAGTTAGACGAAGTAATGTTAGATTAGATGAGGGTTGGGTCTAGCGCTTGAGCTCGACTGTACGACCCTGGAGCACGATGGTACGACCCTGGAGCACGACGGTACGACCCTGGAGCACGACGGTATGATCCTGGACCACGACGGTATGATCCCGGAGCATGACGGTACGACCCTGGAGCACGACCGTATGGCCCTGGAACACGACGGTACGACCCTGGAGCACGACGGTACGGTCCTGGAGCACGACGGTACGGCCCTGGAACACGACGGTACAACCCTGGAGCACGACGGCACGACGGTACGACCCTAAAGCACGACGGTACGGCCCTGGAGCACGACGGTACGACCCTGAAGCACGACGGTACGACCCTGGAACACGACAGTACGATCCTGGATCACGACGGTAGGGCCCCTGGAGCACGACGGTGCGACCCTGGAACACAAAGGCACGACCCGGGAACACGATGGTACGACCCTAGAGCACGACGGTACGACCCTGTAACACGACGGTACGACCATGGAGCACAACGGCACGACGGTGCGACCTTCACAGGGTCGTGCTCAGGAAGGGAGGGAGGGGCATGCGCGCGGCGCCACACCATCTCCGTGCTCACGAGTCGTACCGTCGCGTTCAAAAGTTAAGCCCATCCTCGTTTTCTTTCACAGTAGAATCCAAATTGAGGGAAGGAGGTGGTGGTCGTGGGGAGGGGAAAGGAAGCCAGTCCGATGGCACCGGGGGGTTTGGAGGGGGGGTTTGGGTGAAGCCTCGGTCAGATCTGGTCTTCGGGTAGAAAGTCTCTAATGAATTTGACGGACAGAGTTGTTGTTTTTTTCTCTTTTTTTTTTTTCATCAGCTGATTGAGTTGGATGGTCGAAATAGGCTTTCATTTGGGAGTGAAAATAAGATCAGAGCGGAGGAGGATGGAAGGATAGACTCTCCCTCTAAAGAGAACAACGACAAATATATATATATATATATATATATATATATATATATATATATGTATTTTTTTTTCTTTTCTTTCAAACTATCCGCCATTTCCCGCGTTCGCAAGGTAGCGTCAAGAACATAGGACTGGGCCGCTGAGGGAATATCCTCACCTGGCCCCCTTCTCTGTTCCTTCTTTTGGAAAATTAAAAAAAAAAAAACAAGAGGGGAGGATTTCCAGCCCCCCGCTCCCTCCCCTTTTAGTCGCCTTCTACAACACGCAGGGAATACGTGGGAAGTATTCTTTCTCCCCTATCCCTAGGGATGCATATATATATATATATATATATATATATATATATATATATATATATATATATATATATATATATATATATAAAGGTGGTATTGATTTTATTTCTTCGAGACTGGAAATCTTTCTCTCGCCTTCAGATGGCCGCTCTGGAAATAACCATTAAAGTGGAAAACGTTGAATTAGTCTACGACTGAAGTCATAACCAAGATAAAGAAAATGTGATTGTGTCCATACTCGTGAAGTATATGATTCCGAAGTATTTGTCTAGTGGTTTGTTTCTCCCTTCCATTAGGCAAATTAAAGTGGGACAATAAACGGGAAAATAACATTTAGAGGTTTGGCAATTGTAGAACTATATTGTTCCGAGATATATCATTGATTACCTTGTCTGACTTCATTGTATCGAAACTGAAAGATGGTACCACACTGTACCGCTTGAGAACGACTGCACGACCCTTAAGCACGACGGTACGACCCCCTCAGGACGACGGTACGACCCTTGGGCACGCCAGGCCAGGCCCGGCATGCCCAAGGGTCGTACCCTCGTGCTCTACTATCACCCATGTATTTGAACCGCTAATGACCAGATGAGTGTTGTTAAGAGCTTGACCCCCCACTAACAAGGCCATCCAAACTGGCAATTACAGGTCTCAATAGCCCAACTAACGACTCGCTAACGAGCAGACTGTGAGAGGCCAACAGCCTCGTTACCCAACTAACCAGCGCCAATGCTGCAGAAGCAAACAGAAATAGATTCAGACCGCCGACATACGTCTGGAGAAATAAGCGAATCTTTTCTCGCAGGGAAACTTCGTCCATTTTTGAAATATACATCTAGTCGTTTGAAAAGAGGTGATATATATATATATATATATATATATATATATATATATATATATATATATATATATATATATATATATATATATATATATTTATTTGCTTTGTCGCTGTCTCCCGCGTTTGCGAGGTAGCGCAAGGAAACAGACGAAAGAAATGACCCAACCCACCTCCATACACATGTATATACATACGCGTCCACACACGCACATATACATACCTATACATCTCACTGTACCCATATATATACACACACAGACATATACATATATACACATGTACATGATTCATACTGTCTGCCTTTATTTATTCCCATCGCCATGTGTGTATATATATATATATATATATATATATATATATATATATATATATATATATATATATATATATATATATATATATCGGGATACATCCGCCAATCATATGTTACAAACGTTTCATCCAATTTATGGGAGTCCAGCAGATTCTGATCCATACATACAGTCGCTATCCAATTTTTCCTCTTCGTAGTTCGGCCCAAATTGGTCTCAACCTGGAGACTCTCTGGTCGCGACGAGAGATAGAGTCTCGCAAAGAATGCCAGTACATGACGACCACTGCTCATGCTAAAGAGCGAGACCATTGAACGCCCCACCACGAAGCCAGAGTGGTAGACTGTTCTATAAACCCGTGTGAGCAGGAACTGTAAAATGATAACTAGGTGTATGTGCGAGTATATGTATAGAAAAAACAAGACCTGTTCCTTTTCCCACGTCTGCATATGGTTTATGTAGCCCCGCACACACACCTACACACACACACACACACACGCGCAAGACCCCCTACCTCAATCTTCTCCTCTCCCCTCCTCCCTCCACCTTCCCTCCGGCCAATGATCCACGGCCCCCCTAACCACCACTCCTCCTCCTCCTCCTCCTCTTCCTCCCACCACCACCACCACCTCGTAACTCTGGAAGATTTACAACTTGGTGGGAATGGAGACGTTTTGTCTTACTTAGCTTCATCACTGGAGGCTCTCTGTAAAGTATTTTCCCGTCGCCTCACTGGCTGGTGCTCGCGGGAGGGAGGAAGGGTGTGTGTGGAGAAAAAGACAAGAGAAGAATTCCTTCAAGGAGCGCAAGAGAAACCATTCACCAAGTCTTAACTCAGGGGGGCTCCAGCGAGCGCTCAGCTGATCCAGTGTAAACAGAGAGGGGCGGTCAGCTGACCCTCAAGGCCTCAAGATGATCTAATGTAAACAAACACATGCGGTCAGCTGACTCTCCAGGTCTCAGCTGATCCAATGTAAATAAACACAAGCGATCAGCTGACCGGGGCTCAGCTGATCCAGTGAAAACAAACATAGTGATCACGTGATCCTTAAACAATTCGAAAGACTTTCCAAATATATGGCATCAGATGCTGTTTTGAGTGTATTCTTTTCTCTATTATGGAGTCCTGATTCCCTTAGGATCACATAGCATCAATTATAACCAAGACAGTCCTTCTAGCTATCTATATGTTTTCACATACTAGCTATCTATGTATTCACATACTTTCATTCACTATCATGTGAGATCTGATTCGTCGAAACGTACATGTTAGTCATTTTGTTAATCATCTAAAAAAAATATATTCGATTATACGAGACGTGGTTCTTCTATAATCATATTTCAAACTCTTTTGGCCAATTACCTGTCTCATTCGGTTTCATTCCTTCTATACTTCTGTCTCCCTGCCCGTCAATTCACACACGTTCAGTTACTTCGACACCACTCTACTTCAACTGTCTTCTGTCACATTACGAGACAAACCATCTTAACTTGATTCTAAAGGCCTCTTAGAATACGCGATTCTAAGTATCGAGTTGGTAGCTGACGAGGGAAGCGTCGCACTGCTCATCACGTTTTCATCTTCAGTATGGTGAAAGTTTGGGCCCGGGTTCTAGGACGTCATATTCATTTTCTTGGGAGACCCAGATCCCTAAGGGGGCGCTTCACCAGCTCTTACGATCATTGATCTTTCGGTACGAGATGAACGAGGAGTCTCTCTCTCACTCTCTCTCTCTCTCTCTCTCTCTCTCTCTCTCTCTCTCTCTCTCTCGAGTACAATAGTCACCTCCCTCCCTGAATACCTAGAAAAATATATATATAAACGTGTGGAATAGGAAGAAAAAAGACCTTTCAGACACCACCAGCACACAGATGAGAAATATTAAGAGAGAAAGAGAGAGAGAGAGAGAGAGAGAGAGAGAGAGAGAGAGAGAGAGAGAGAGAAACGGGGGATACAGAGGGATGGGAAAGGAAGTGGAAGAGGGCGAGTAAAGGGGACAGAAAAAATGTCGAGAGCGAATGGGGTGATAGAGAGAGAGAGAGAGAGAGAGAGAGAGAGAGAGAGAGAGAGAGAGAGAGAGAGAGAGAGAGAGGACAGCAACAGGATATGAAACAGAAGGGTCGGTTCCGACGAGAAACTAGCAACACAGGGGGGTGCGCCATGGTAAACAAAATATACAGTGGAGATACAGTTCCAACGTTTTCTATTAGAATATTGGGTCTGAGAACCGACTGTGCGTAAATTGGGTCTGAGACCCGACTGTGCGTAAATTGGGTCTGAGACCTGACTGTGCGTAAATTGGGTCTGAGACCCGACTGTGCGTAAATTGGGTCTGAGACCCGACTGTGCGTAAATTGGGTCTGAGACCCGACTGTGCGTAAATTGGGTTTGAGACCCGACTGTGCGTAAATTGGGTCTGAGACACGACTGTGCGTAAATTGGGTCTGAGACCCGACTGTGCGTAAATTGGATCTGAGACACGACTGTGCGTAAATTGGGTCTGAGAACCGACTGTGCGTATCCACAGATACTCTCAATAACCCCAAAAATTATTTCTATAACCAGAGATTAAACTTTGACAGTCATGAACTGTATTTGTAATGAATGAATTACCTTTACCACAACGATTTTCTTTAAAGCATAAGTTACGCTCGCAACCAAATATGAATTACTTTTACAATCAACCCTAAATCACGTTCACGACCATACTTGGATTACCTTCACAACCATGAATTACATTTACAATCATAAATAGACTTAACAAAAATGTCCTTGTGGGTAAACAAGTACAAAATCATAAAAAAAGATTCAAAAAAAGGTAAAATATTTTCTTATACATTCCTAGGATGACTTAAATTCCAATTTCTAAATGAATAACGTTTATGTTATGGTCCTTGCCTTCACGCCACGTGATCTCAAGTTAATGACGTCATATGGCCCCAGTGACGTCACAGCGTCCTCTACGGCGGGAGTCCAAGATTGAATTAATTCTCCTTCCTCAGGCGCCTCTCCTATTGGCCAGCGGTGAGTAATGGCATCAAACGATGTGATTAATCAATCTCCACGGCGTAAGCAGGCCACAAGTGGAGGTGGTGGTCGGTGAGAGAGGTACAGAGATAATTCCAACACGATTCACATCTGTGATCACAGGTGCCACTCATTAAGCATCGTGGTGGTGGTGGTAGTGCCACTCATCAGGTATAATGACGAAAGGGTGCCAGTCAACAAGCATACGAGACGAGAAGTGCCAATCATCGCAGATCCAATGAGATATATAACGAAAACGTTTAAATAATTCCAAAACGACTAATTCCATTTAAACGCCGATGTTTAACTTGATCTACGTCATGCCGAACGTACAAGTTAGGAATATCTATCGACGTTGTTTCTCTTTAAACGTTTCATATTTACGAAATTTTTTTTAAATGTTTCTTCTTTTTTTTTACGAAAGCCTTTGAATACGTCCGACTTCGTTGGAACAGCTTCGTCAGGCTAGGTTTTCTCCACGTCAGGGTAAATTTAGACTCAGTTTACCCTCACACACGCTCGCTCCGAGAGATGTGGGTAAGAAAGCAAAATATGCTCAAGAATGAGTCAATTATGATAGAACTATATATATATATATATATATATATATATATATATATATATATATATATATATATATATACTCATCTCAAACCAACGAACTAATTAGATTACTGACTAACACAAGACAAAGACAAGATACAAGGATGAGACGGAAAAAAAGAAATAAATAATAATATACACTTGAAGACTAATTGATCTGTAAAAATAAAAGAAGGAAAGACAAGAAAAAAGGTCACTGACGAAAGGAGAGAGAGAGAGAGAGAGAGAGAGAGAGAGAGAGAGAGAGAGAGAGAGAGAGAGAGAGAGAGAGAGAGAGAGAAATGTCTATGGTTGAAACGAGTATATTAATCACCCTTGCCAAACACTGTTCTGGAACATATATATATATATATATATATATACATATATATATATATATATATATATATATATATATATATATACATATATATATATATATATATATATATATATATATATATATATATATATATATATACATATACCGAGAAATGAGCAGAGGCAAGACAGGGAGGGAGGGAGGCTGGCTGGCTGGCAGGCAAGGAGGGGAGGAGGACTGTAAAACTAGCATTAATCATGTGGGCAAAAAAGCCCCTCCAAAATTCGAGTGAGGTAAGAACCATGTTGCCGGATCTGGTGCGGTGCTGGGATGGCCCGGCCAGAGGCAGCACCGCAAAGGGAGGTGAGGGAGGTGCCTGCAAAGACCGAGGCATTAATCTCTCTACCCTCACAGAGGCATCACACTCTCTCTACCTCACAGAGAGGCATCACACTCTCTCTACCTCACAGAGGCATCACACTCTCTCCCCCACAGAGGCATCAAAATCTCTCCCCCACAGAGGCATCACACTCTCTCCCCCACAGAGAGGCATCACACTCTCTCCCCCACAGAGGCATCAAAATCTCTCCCCCACAGAGGCATCACACTCTCTCCCCCACAGAGAGGCATCACACTCTCTCCCCCACAGAGAGGCATCACACCCTCTCTCCCCCACACAGGCATCAAAATCTCTCCCCCACAGAGGCATCAAAATCTCTCCCCCACAGAGGCATCACACTCTCTCCCCCACAGAGAGGCATCAAAATCTCTCCCCAAGAGAGGCATCAAAG
This sequence comes from Panulirus ornatus, assembly GCF_036320965.1. Taxonomy (NCBI): domain Eukaryota; kingdom Metazoa; phylum Arthropoda; class Malacostraca; order Decapoda; family Palinuridae; genus Panulirus; species Panulirus ornatus. The sequence goes on from NC_092228.1 coordinate 6,278,748, forward strand.
TTTCTCCCCCACAGAGGCATCAAAATCTCTCCCCCATAGAGGCATCAAAATCTCTCCCCCACAGAGACTAAAAATATAATGCAGAAAACCTACTCGTATTTGGTAACGAAAAGGGACCACTTATTTAACTAATAGTTATCATCATTTATCTCGATGAGGTGATTCAAACGTTAATAGTTCTCTATTATTTTCAACGAACATAAATCTAACACATGATACACACCTCGGTGGTGTTGTGGTCAGCGCTGCTGCCCACCAATCCACTGGCCCGGGGTTCGATCTCCGGGCGCGGGGGGGCGGACGGCGCAAAGCTCACCCAGCTGTTCATCCTTCCTTACGTGGGTGGAGAACTGGACACCAACATCAACAGACAGAGCTTGTACCTTGGTTCGAGGCGACCCCTGTAGGTGTTCATGTTCGTGGACACGACCCACACATTTTGGCGAACCGACCCGTAAGCCTACCTGCCTGTGTTCGGTACTTTACTTTTGTACCCTCAAAAGAATTAAATGAATTCTAAGCCTTCATTCCATTATCGTAGTTACCCGTCTAACAGCACAGTACAACCTGCATAGAAAACGATAAGGTGAAAACTGGCTCGAATATCACATGAGTATTGGAAATTCTTGTTGTATCATTCTCCAAAAACTCTTATTCTTTTCCCTTCTTATTTGATGCTAAGGATGTCAATTCCTCACTCCATTACTGCCATCTGGCGTCAACTGCTGACCATCATCAACCAGCCATAATACATTTTCTTCGTCGGAATCAGCCCCATGTTTCTACCTGGCTTAAACCAACACTCAGATGTTTTCTCCCACGAACTCACACACATGCCCAAGTTTACCACAAGTGACGTGGATCCACAGAGGCGAACCCATTATGTAGTTTCTGGGGAAACATCATGCATATTTAATTTCTTCAGAGAGTGATACATCATGGATGAATAATGTACACAGATATATATATATATATATATATATATATATATATATATATATATATATATATATATATATATATATATATATATATTCTTCCTTTTTTTTTATATATTTAAAAAGTTTAATCTTTAAGATGGTCGCAAGGCAGTTTTCCTGAAGCGAACTTACTTTTTTTTTCCACACACACACACACACCACACACACACACACACACACACTCTCTCTCTCTCTCTCTCTCTCTCTCTCTCTCTCTCTCCCTGACACACTTTACACAAGCAAGATAAAAAGGCACTTTAGCGATAATTTATTATACTACAAATGACGTAATGAAGTCCATCAGAATAAGAACCTGTCCACTATAACTGTGTTGACGTTCAACACACACACACACACACACACACACACACACACACACACACACACACACACATACACAAACACACACACACACACACTGAAGTCTCTTAAAGCACTCAGAATGCACTCAACGCCACTCAAGTGAAACTCCTTTCCGAAAGACAAACCTGCTTCTCTCTCTCTCTCTCTCTCTCTCTCTCTCTCTCTCTCTCTCTCTCTCTCTCTAAAAAGAAAATTGATAAAAAAAAAATCAGGTTCGAACTTACACTCACTAAGCTTAGTGTTCAGTATGAACGCAATGGGCATTTTTTCCCCAAGAGAGAGAGAGAGAGAGAGAGAGAGAGAGAGAGAGAGAGAGAGAGAGAGAGAGAGAGAGAGAGAGAGAATCAACCCACGCAGGTAGTCAGTCTCTTCGCATTATCTTTACCGACTTTTTCAAAACAAGACCATATTTTTTTTTCCCGTGTGTATCATCTCCACCAACGCCACGGGACATGGTGGCTTCTCTTTAAAATACTGTCTGGGAAACACGTAGCAAGATTCTGCATATCATTATCACTTTAAGGGTACGTGTGTGCACAATTGGACGGCCGTGCGTGTGTGTGTGTGTGTGATGACGAGCCTACATATAATCCTTATCGTCGATGTTAAAGCAGGACGTGTTTTCGCCCAGTTCTGGAGCGGGGAACACATGTAGCGGCAAACACCAACACTATAGCACATGTGATGGACTTCTTGTAATTACTACTACATCTACTAGTACTACTACTGCTACCACTACCACTACTTCTACCACATCTACTACTACTACTACCGCTACTACCACATCTACTACTACTGCTACCACCACATCTACTACTGCTACTACCGCTACTACCACTACTACTACTACTACTACTAATGAGACGTAACATTAGAAATATATGTGTTGTGTCTGACAATATATATATATATATATATATATATATATATATATATATATATATATATATATATATATATATTGTTCAACGAAGTAGGCCCTTAATGAAACAGATAAGAATTAAAAAGATGATACAAAAAAAAAATGAGACTGAAAAGGAGTAAGTATAATGTAAGACTTTTTGCAGAAAAAAAGGGGCAAAAAAAAAAAAAATAAAGAAAACTGCCATTTTTTTTTAAAAATAAAACACGGGAGTTGGTAAGTGCAAGAGAGGTTTTCAGTTCCCACTGGGGGTATCAAGAGTAGTGCCAGTTTGCCTGTTCAGGGTAAAGAGAGAAAATAAAAAAATGTAGAATGAGTGGGTAGGCTGCTGTAAACATGATTCTCTCTCTCTCTCTCTCTCTCTCTCTCTCTCTCTCTCTCTCTCTCTCTCTCTCTCTCTCTTCAATGTTCCTGTTTGGGTTTATTTGAACTCACGCACGATCAGAGAGAGAGAGAGAGAGAGAGAGAGAGAGAGAGACTGCTGGACGGTTGCTGAGCCATGAAGGGGTAGGAGGACAGATGAAGAAGAAATTGATTTCTCTTATTCCATGTCCGGCAGGAAGGGATGGGGGTGAATGGGTGTGGGAAATGGCGAACTCGCCTCGCTGACGTTTAAACACAGGAGGTGGAACGTAAAGAAAAAAATAACGTTATCACATGTAAGAAGAACAGTAATACACTTGAGAAGAACAAAGTTCTTGCATAACACAAACAAACCCACTCCCATTTTCTGAATCAATTTGGATTTTCCCCATTTTCTATGGCGAGCTTTGATTCCCATAGAAAAAATGGCATTTGGGCCGCCAAACAAAACGTTCAAAACCAAGATTAATTGTAAAACAATAATAAAAAAAAAAAAAACGTACATGTAATAACTGGGACTATATGGAGGGGAGGGGGAGAATGAAGGGATGGATGAGCGTTGAAAAAGAAAAAAAATGTGTGATGACTTTGGGGGACGTTTTTTCCCTCCCCTCCCATGCGTCCAACCCTTCTACCCCCCCCCCGCCCTTACCCCAACCCCTCCTTTCCCCCTTTCCCATCAACCACAAAAAATAGTAATAACAATAACAACATGGGCCGACGTGTGTCCCTGCCCCCTTCTCCCCTCGAAGAGAAATTCACAAAAGATGGGGAAAAAAAAATAATAAATAAAGAAGAATGAAAACTTACGTTGCGTTAGGCTCCATGCATGTAATGACCCCCCCCCCCTTTTCCTCCTGTAGTTATGAGCAGATTATTAACCCCCCAAACCCCCCACACACCACCCCACACCCCTCTTCCCTCACCCCCCACATCATGTAGTTATTTCATCCTTTGACAGAAAATTCCATGCCAAACAATGCGTCTAGAGGGAATATATATACACACACACACACACACACATATATATATATATATATATATATATATATATATATATATATATATATATATATATATATCATTTACCCTGTACTACTGTAATCTGCTCTTAATGATTACAGTGCAGGCCTAATTAACCATCTCACTCACTCGTGAATAGGTGATTAGACCCAATTTATTCCTGCAGGAGCGTTATTTGTATTGTAAAATAGGGCTGTAAAGTACCCAAGACTTCCTCTTGCCTCGTGAGTGGTGCAAAAAAAAAAAATAAAATACATAATGGTGAAAAATATGTATAATTAATTGTGTATATGCAAAGTGCTGGATATCAAAACAGCCAGGCTTCGAGTCCATAATATTCATGTATCTTGGAGACAATGCCATTAGCTGGTTAGAATAAACACTAATTTCCTTCACGAATCTCGTGTGTAAAATTACCTTATAGTACGGATCTAAGAACCCGAGTTCCGTGCGAGACAGACTTAAGATCTGGTGACCCTAAACAGCGCCCGATCTTCATGCACTTCAGGGGGACGAATATTAATATTTGATGATATTCGATATTCACCATAAGCTGAAGATCAAGGCGAAGACGGGGATGATCAAATGAGGGGGGGGGGGGAAACGATGGGGAAAAAATTACGAAGAGGTGAAAATAGAAGAGAGAGAGAGAGAGAGAGAGAGAGAGAGAGAGAGAGAGAGAGAGAGAGAGAGAGAGAGAGAGAGGATGGAAAATGTACGGTGCGTGGGACATTCAAAGAAGATGGGAGAAGGTTGGAAGGCTCGGCGTCGTAAAGAGGTAAACAAGAAAGAAAACGAGTGGAAGGGAATAGAAAATGGGAGTCAAGTCAGAATAGCAATGGAGAAAAAAAAATTAAAAATGAACGAAGGATGAAAATAAGAGATAATGGAAAAATCTTAGGGGGAAAAGAGATAGGGAAAAAACAAACTAATAGCAGTGCAATGTACTAAGGGAAACAAATGATAGAAAAATATAAGAGGTGTGATGTGATAAAAACAAATATCTTTGAGGAAACGTAACTACTGTACGTCTTCATGTGACCACACGACACTAACAAGCAATTAGCCTTGAGCTCCAAGTGACTGGTAATTCCATCAAAACTTGAAAAAAATATTTAAGTTACCCCTGAGAGAGAGAGAGAGAGAGAGAGAGAGAGAGAGAGAGAGAGAGAGAGAGAGAGAGAGAGAGAGAGAGAGAGAAGCCCGAATGCTTTTAATAAGATTTTAAGATAATTCCGAATCGCTGATCAATATTGGACGCTGGCAACGATTGTTTACATTTGCGATACGTCCCACCGCGTCAGCTGGTCGGGGCCAGATGACGTCACGGGGCCCCAGGTGGAGGGCCAGATGACGTCACGGGGCCCCAGGTGGAGGCAATCATCATTAATTTTCCAATTTTGCTGCGGGGGTCGACTAATTACTCCCGGATGCGTATCATAGTCACCGATGAAACGAGACCTAATTAGTTCATTTTGTCGCTCAGAATGGGCTCATTGTTTGCTGTGTGGCCGGAGTGACGAAGCTGCCAGAGGGGGGGGGGGGTCATGCTTGCTCGTGACCAGGTGTGGTGCCAAGCGGTGCCAATTCGCCAAGGTGCGATGCCAACAGCGGTCACCCACCAGGTGCAAAGGGGGGGCCAACAGACGCCAGTCACCACCAGGAACAGGACCAACAGACGCCAACAGACGCCAGTCATTAAGTCCAGGGCCAAGAGACGCCAACAGACGCAAGTCATTAAGTCCAGGGCCAACAGACGCCAACAGACGCCAGTCATTAAGTCCAGGGCCAACAGACGCCAACAGACGCCAGTCATTAAGTCCAGGGCCAACAGACGCCAACAGACGCCAGTCACCAGGAACAGGAACAACAGACGCCAACAGACGCCAGTCATTAAGTCCAAGACCAACATACGCCAACAGACGCCAGTCACCAGGAACAGGACCAACAGACACCAACAGACGCCAGTCACCAGGAACAGGACCAACAGACGCCAACAGACACCAGTCACCAGGAACAGGACCAACAGACGCCAACAGACACCAGTCACTAAGTCCAGGGCCAACAGACGCCAACAGACGCCAGTCACCAGGAACAGGACCAACAGACACCAACAGACGCCAGTCATTAAGTCCAGGACCAACAGACGCCAGTCATTAAGTCCAGGACCAACAGACGCCAACAGTAGCCAATGACCATACCAACAGACGCCAACAGTAGCCAATGACCATACCAACAGACGCCAACAGTAGCCAATGACCATACCAACAGACGCCAACAGTAGCCAATGACCATACCAACAGACGCCACCAGTAGCCAATGACCATACCAACAGGAACCAGGCGCGACAGGTGTGTTGTGGGTTGGGAACAGACACTTCCCTTCCCCGCTCCGCCACGCTAGCTTCCACCCGCTCCACCTTGCCTCCTCCTCGTCGACACCTTCCCAAACAGGTTATCTCCTCCTACCCCCTTTGGCCTCTGCCCTCACCCTTTGGCCCCGGTCCTCACCCTTTGGCCCCTCCCTCGTCCCTCCCTCACACCCCCCGACGTACGAGAGAGAGAACTTCATCTGAACAAATTGGAAAGCGAAGTAAATCCACGGTATTTGTACGAGGGGGGGTGCGCGCGCGCCCGCCCGCCCGCCCGGGAGCTGGAAACTGGAAATCTACTGGACATTCTGGAAGAGGATTTTTGTTTCTGTATTACGACACAAAATGGAGAAAAAAAACCCCCAGTAATTCTACTTTTTTCTTTCAGATTATCTAAAGAGTTGATAAGAGAAATCTTCAAGGCAAACTGTTTGACGAATGATAAAGGCACGTAAGTCTAGAACAGGTTCTATATATATATATATATATATATATATATATATATATATATATATATATATATATATATATAGAACACAAGAATTATACAGGAGGTTTATTGAGTTGTTCTCTTCCTTCCATGTATGCCTGGACTTTGAGATTCCAATCTCAATCGACGTAGATTTGCATTTTCCTCCCTACCCTAATCATACTGTCTGGCGTCCTTAAAAGAAAACCAGGTCTACTGTCGCCTTAAAGATGGGTCTCTCTCTCTCTCTCTCTCTCTCTCTCTCTCTCTCTCTCTCTCTCTCTCTCTCTCTCTCTCTCAGAGCCACATAACACACTTTAAATACCCCCCATGGGAAGCAATGACGCCGACTTAACCCCCCAATTGAAAATGTTTTTTTTGACTCCACTGGGTAGACAAGACACGCACACGCCACCACACCTTCACAGCGTAATAGACAGACACTCAGGGGGAGCTTTCGCTTCCCATCCCCGGAGGCACTCCCCAGGCTCTGGGGGCACGGCGGGGGGAGGAGGAGGAGGAGGAGGAGGAAGAGGAAGGCGGCAAGCCCAAGGCGTGTATTTTCGTATGCAGCAGAGGTTTCAGGTGAGAGCATCACACAGTTTGCGGGTTTACGCGCGACTTTTCAAACCTCCGGCGACGCGCGTCTATTTACCACGCTATTGACAGGCTTCAGAGACCATCAAGTCCTGGATGTCTCTCTTTATAACTTTGGTTCTCTTAAAGTCTGTCCACGCATTAATCTGCAGTGTTCTCTCTATCTATCGACCTGTCTTGAACTATCTACTTCTCCACCTGTCTCGCCTTCGACTCGACCAACTTCTTGATCTGTCTCTCGCTCGCTCCCCTCCAACCCCTGTCTCTCGACTTCACAATCTGTCTCGTCTTCGACCCGTCAGCCTCATCACCTGTCTCGTGATTGGCCTATCCATCGCTTTGACCTGTCGAGTCTTGAGTCTAGCCACGTTCAATAATCTTCGTCCTCCACCATCTAGCCACCACCCCCCTGAACCCGTATCTCGTCCTCGATCTATCCACCACCCCCTTGAACCCACTATCTCGTCCTCGATCTATCCACCATCCCCCTGAACCCCTATCTCGTCCTCGATCTATCCATCCCCCTGAACCCACTATCTCGTCCTCGATCTCTCCAGTTCTCGACCTGCCTTTCCTCCCCCCCCTCCCTTCATTCAGAGAGTCCCATCTGCCTCCCTCACCTCCCCACATCTCCCTCCTTCCCTCCTGCAGCTGGACGAGAAAAAGTTAGCACCATTATACGTGAGGCTTGCTAACCCAGGGGCCAGCCAGTCAAGAGAGACGAAAGTTAGTGGTAAAAGAAAAGAGGGATTAATCCCAGGCATCATACAGGAAGGAGGGGGAGGGATTACAAATAGGCTTTTCACGGTGAGGCGAATGGACTGAAGAAATCCAGGATTACCATGATAAAGAGGGCTTGGGATTAATGAGATAGTGAGATAAGAAGGGGGATTTTTTTTTCTTCATTTCCTCGCCAGACAGATGCTCATACCTCATATCACACAGGTGAGAAACCTTGGGAATAAGCGTATGACACACCTGACACACACACACACACACATACACAGGTGCTGCGATCAAACCCGGATTACATGAACGAGGAACGCCGGATTACATGAATGAGGAACGCCGGATTACATGAATGAGGAACGTCGGATTACATGAATGAGGAACGCCGGATTACATGAATGAGGAACGTCGGATTACATGAATGAGGAACGCCGGATTACATGAATGACGAACGCCGGATTACGCGAATGAGGAACGCCGGATTACATGACTTAGGAACGCCGGATTACATGAATGAGGAACGCCGGATTACATGAATGAGGAACGCCGGATTACATGAATGAGGAACGCCGGATTACATGAATGAGGAACGCCGGATTACATGAATGAGGAACGTCGGATTACATGAATGAGGAACGTCGGATTATATGAATGAGGAACGTCGGATTACATGAATGAGGAACGCCGGATTACATGAATGAGGAACGCCGGATTACATAAATGAGGAACGCCGGATTACATGAATGAGAAACGCCGGATTACATGAGCGAGAAATCCTTGGATTTCACAGGTAACAAAGGACTGCAAAGGCGAGAAACCCCAGACATACACAAAGGTAAGAATATATATAAATAAATGCCGCACATCACACCACAGACACCCAGAATTAAAGGAATTTTTGGGTGTTAACTGGGCGGGCGTACATTACAGGAGTTGGCGAATGGTTATCAACTAGTCATGGGAGAGAGAGAGAGAGAGAGAGAGAGAGAGAGAGAGAGAGAGAGAGAGAGAGAGAGAGAGAGAGAGAGAGAGAGAGAACTGCTAAAAAAAAAAAAGAAAAAAGAAAAAAAATAGCATCGTGTACCAACTTTTAAAACGAGAGAATTGCCAGTGGAGTGGGGAATTGATGTGGCTAAGCTCGAGGGGAGAGAGAGAGAGAGAGAGAGAGAGAGAGAGAGAGAGAGAGAGAGAGAGAGAGAGAGAGAGAGAGAGAGAGAGAATCACAGTTCCGGGTTTGGGTTAAACTCTAAACGATTATTTTTCCTTTCATTTTTTTTTTTATAAGTTTTTTTTTGGGGGTGTAAAGGATTTTGGTTTTAGGTTTAAGGTTTTTCTTCTTTTTAAAGATCCTTTAAAAGCTTAGAGGTTAGGCTTTAGGTTGGAGACGAAACAGAGAGAGAAAAAAATAAAATACATCAGCAACGGACACTTTCCGGACAACGAGTTAATAACCGATGACATTCACGGGATCCGGTGGTGGCGGTGGTGAACCAGCCCTCACGGTCCCCACTTAAAAGAAACACTAGCCGAAAATGGGGAACCGGTCCCGGTTCTGAGAGAAATGGGGAACCGGTCCCGGTTCTGAGAGAAATGGGGAACCGGTCCCGGTTCTGAGAGAAATGGGGAACCGGTCCCGGTTCTGAGAGAAATGGGGAACTGGTCCCGGTTCTGAGAGAAATGAGGAACCGGTCCCGGTT
>NC_092228.1:6293261-6300761 GCF_036320965.1 Panulirus ornatus
AGCCTCCAGCTCCTTCAGGTGACCCTCAAAGACCTACATCAACCTTCAAGCGCCCTCAGGTGACACCTTCAAAGGCCGACTCCAATCCTCCAAACATGAGTTCGACTTCAAAAATGCTCTCTTGTGGCAGGGGGGAAAAAACATATTGCTAGTGTGGAGGGAGGGAAGGAGGATGGTGGGAAATTTGTGTGTGTGTGTGTGTGTGTGTGTGTGTGTGTGTGTGTGTGTGTGTGTGTGTGTGTGTGTGGCGGGGGGAGGGGGGTGAGAGAGGGGACTTTACCTGGACGTGCCTGCCGGCTTTCCCCAAGGCTGAATATTGGCTTGAATATTACTATACATGGATTTTATAGGTTTTGGGTTTTCCCCTCCGTAGCGCCTGGTATCTGGGGAGATTTTCTTCTCTTCTTCTCCCCCTTCCTTAGCAAGTGGGGATGGGGAGGGGAGAGGAAAGTTAGTGGTCGTGGGGGAGGGAGGAAAGGAGGGAAGGATTGAGGAGGGGGAAGGGGAAGGAAGGATTGAGGGGGGGGGGGGTGGACGCGCGACGCCCCATGTGGCACGTTAGATCTTGCAGGAGAGATGGGGTGGTGTGGATGTGCGAGAAATTCCCCCATGGCGACGTGGATTTTGTCTTCGCCAAGACATTTTCTTTCATAAGGCAACATTTTCTTTACCTGCATCTTCATTTGGACAGACGGTAACAGGTATGTATTCAAAGACAGGACATCCCAGTCCACCCATTAACGACCCTATAACAGGACATGACCGAGTGAAGTACACTCATTGCAATTTATAATGTGTATGTACGTATGTATGAGGGTATACAGTGCATATCGTCTATGTACGTATGTATGAGGGGATACAGTGCATATCGTCTATGTACGTATGTATGAGGGCATACAGTGTATATTGTGTATTTAGGTATGTATGAGGGGATACAGTGTATATTGTGTATTTAGGTATGTATGAGGGCAAAAAATGTGTGTTGTGTATGTACGTATGTGTACGTATGTATGAGGGTATACAGTGCATATCGTCTATGTACCTATGTATGAGGGCATACAGTGTATATTGTGTATTTAAGTATGTATGAGGGCATACAGTGTATATTGTGTATTTAGGTATGTATGAGGGCAAAAAATGTGTGTTGTGTATGTACGTATGTGTACGTATGTATGAGGGTATACAGTGCATATCGTCTATGTACCTATGTATGAGGGCATACAGTGTATATTGTGTATTTAGGTATGTATGAGGGCATACAGTGTATATTGTGTATTTAGGTATGTATGAGGGCAAAAAATGTGTGTTGTGTATGTACGTATGTGTACGTATGTATGAGGGTATACAGTGCATATCGTCTATGTACCTATGTATGAGGGCATACAGTGTATATTGTGTATTTAGGTATGTATGAGGGCATACAGTGTATATTGTGTATTTAGGTATGTATGAGGGCATACAGTGTATACTGTGTATTGAGGTATGTATGAGGGCAAAAAATGTGTGTTGTGTATGTATGTATGTGTACGTATGTATGAGGGCATACAGTGTATATAGTCTATGTTCGTATGCATGAGGGTATACAGTGTATATAGTCTATGTACGTATGTATGAGGGCATACAGTCTATATTGTGTATTTACGTATGTATGATGGCAAAAAGTGTATATTGTGTATGAGGGCATACAGTGTATATAATCTATGTACGTATGTATGAGGGCATACTGTGTATATTGTGTATGTACGTATGTATGAGGGGATTCATACATCATACAACGTCCCGGCGTTTTTCATTCACATACAGCACCAACATCTTCCCCTTGACCCTCACATGACCTGACCTCCCCTTCTCGCCCCCCCTCACCACACAGACACATCTTTCGAACGCTGTCTCGCGGGGGATTTTTACCCTGGACGGACCTGATCCCCATCCCCCCTTTCCCCTTACTCTCCCCCTTGGCCTTGAGATTACTAGAAATGGATTTTATAGGGGGGGGGGGGGTTGCCCTACCCCCTCCCCTCCCCCTTCACCGGGGCAAGCGTAAGGCCTAAGGATTTTTCTCCACAATGCGGGGGAGAGGATAATAAGACTCTCCCCAAACAGAGAATGTCCCCAAACATAGATTCTCCCCAAACATAGATTCTCCCCAAACATAGATCCTTCCTAAACATAGATTCTCCCCAAACATAGATTCTCCCCAAACATAGATTCTCCCCAAACATAGATCCTTCCTAAACATAGATTCTCCCCAAACATAGATTCTCCCCAAACATAGATCCTTCCTAAACATAGATTCTCCCCAAACATAGATTCTCCCCAAACATAGATTCTCCCCAAACATAGATTCTCCCTAAACATAGATTCTCCCCAAACATAGCATGTCCCAAACATAGATTCTCCCCAAACATAGACTCTCCCCAAACATAGATTCTCCCTAAACATAGATTCTCCCCAAACATAGATTCTCCCTAAACATAGAATCTCCCCAAACATAGAATCTCCCCAAACATAGATTCTCCCCAAACATAGAATCTCCCCAAACATAGAATCTCCCCAAACAGAGAATGTCCCCAAACATAGATTCTCCCCAAACATAGATTCTCCCCATACAAATCCCCTCATGTGGTTAATCATTTCACACTCGGTGAAAAAAAAAAGAAAAAACAAATCACCTTCAGAATGGTTTTTATTGGCTTAGAATCAACTCTCAAGTGATGTTTACGGCAAGAAAAAACTCCCCTCTCTAGTGGGATCTCTTTTTCAGTGGTCTTAAGAGGTACAATTGTCCTTCAGGGAGATTTGGACAGAAATTAATTTCCCCCCATCAAAAGAGCTAAGAAAATCTCAAGGGTAATTTTTTTTTTCTTTTTCTTTCACTGATGTAAGAATCTTCTCCCTTATTTCTATCATTTGAATTCTACAAAAAACAAAAAAGAGACACTCTCTCTCTCTCTCTCTCTCTCTCTCTCTCTCTCTCTCTCTCTCTCTAACATATTACAACACCACCACCACTCCTCACTTAACTAAGGCCTTCACTACACTGTTTACACCTGCTCACACCAAGTGATGCTGCCAGACTTCAGTAGAGAGAGAGAGAGAGAGAGAGAGAGAGAGAGAGAGAGAGAGAGAGAGAGAGAGAGAGAGAGAACGCGAGCCAATACACATCCTTTCTCGCCATAATCGGGGAAGAATAATTCCGCGTATCAATTATCAATTATCACACAATTATACATATATATATATATATATATATATATATATATATATATATATATATATATATATATATATATATATATATATAATCAACGGCAATGCATATCCTTAAATGATGTTTAATCTGGTATATGTAAATGATTATATCATATGATAAACCATCTCTCTCTCTCTCTCTCTCTCTCTTCACCTGATTATCTTCATTAAATTCCAACGTTCCAACGTATAATGATAATTCGTAATTATGGTAATTCGTAATTACGGTACTTGGTGAAAATATATCTATATATATATATATAAAAAAAAGAAAATGGAAGGTGGGGGGGGGGTGCGTCGTTTGATACCTCCACGCTTCACAACTGGTTTATTTATTCTATAATTAAACGCCCCAGTAATAACGCTTTTCCCTTCAATGAACGTTCGTCTCTCGCGCACGAATAATACTGGAACACCACAGTCCACTGATTTTCATCATTAGTCGAAAATCCTCATAATCTGCAGACAACATAGCCCTCCCCCGTAACGCCATTTCCTCATGGCACCCTCTTGCACCGAATGAGTGACTGGCCCTCACCTGCCGGGGGAACGGGACCCCTCTGGCCACATGACAATACAGGTCAGTCTCCCATGCCGGACGACCACTTGCCAAACCCGAGCGCTTGGGATTAAACTTGCCTCGCCGACATCCGCTGATGCGCTGAGGGAGGAACCAACTCACTACATCACAGATTAACAAAAGGGAGAGGAGGAGGAGCAGGAGGGAGAGGAGGAGTAGGAGGGAGAGGAGGAGGAGCAGGAGGGAGAGGAGGAGGAGCAGGAGGGAGAGGAGGAGGAGCAGGAGGGAGAGGAGGAGTAGAAGGGAGAGGAGGAGCAGGAGGGAGAGGAGGAGGAGCAGGAGGGATAGGAGGAGCAGGAGGGAGAGGAGGAGGAGCAGGAGGGAGAGGAGGAGGAGGAAGGAGAGGAGGAGGAACAGGAGGGAGAGGAGGAGGATCAGGAGGGAGAGGAGGAGGAACAGGAGGGAGAGGAGGAGGATCAGGAGGGAGAGGAGGAGGAACAGGAGGGAGAGGAGGAGGAGCAGGAGGGAGAGGAGGAGGAGCAGGAGGGAGAGGAGGAGCAGCAGGAGGGAGAGGCGATATCATAAGAGGGAGAGGGAGCGGGAGGGAGGGAAAAAGATATCCAAACACAAACATCATGTACTTAGAAAAGGAGTGGAACTCAGAGATTGGATGAAAGGAATGGGCGGCGGAGGAGGGTGAGGGTGGGTGGGTGGTTGGTTGATGATGATCATCATGCGTTTTAATGCCGTCTTAAATTGCACGGCGGACGAACGAAGCAAGCGGAGGGCTGAAAAAAAACAACAAACAAAAGAAAAACAAAATAAAAGAGCACCTTGTTATACGTCGGTGGACGGGTATTATAAACGATGGACAGAGAGAGAGAGAGAGAGAGAGAGAGAGAGAGAGAGAGAGAGAGAGAGAGAGAGAGAGAGAGAGGGGCATCATCAGTCACTCTCTCTCCCAGGGAGAGTGAGAGAGAGAGAGAGAGAGAGAGAGAGAGAGAGAGAGAGAGAGAGAGAGAGAGAGATACACACTCCACACACCCACCCTCCCACCACTACCCCAAAACACAAATGTTATAAAACAGTAGGGTGGCACTCCGAGATGAAAGTCATATTTCGTTGGGAAGTGGCGGTCAGAGAGGGCGCACAGTCTGCAGGTCCTTAGTGGAGCGGAGGGGGGCCCTGGACTCCACAGCTGCTGCCGGCGGTGGTGTTAGATGATGGCACTGCCTGGCCCTGGTAGACAAGAGGGGGGTTGACACTGGTCGATACCAGGTGGCGCTAGAGGGCACTGGTTGATGCTGGATGACCGTGGATGGCATCAGTCGAACGACCTTACGTCCCGTTGTACTGGCGGCACTCACTACTACACACCCCTATCCACCTCACCTCACCTCTCCCCCTCACCTCACCTCACCTCCTCACCTCACCTCACCTCACCTCCTCCCTGCCTGCTTTAGCGGACGAGCCTACAGAACGGGAGCGGACGATCCATGTCATTCTTCTGGTGATTATAAACTCGTATATCACAACTTCGACCCTTCCATCTCTCTCTCTCTCTCTCTCTCTCTCTCTCTCTCTCTCTCTCTCTCTCTCTCTCCCTGGGGGAGAGAGACTGACTGATGACGCCTCTCTCTCTCTCTCTCTCTCTCTCTCTCTCTCTCTCTCTCTCTCTCTCTCTCTCTCTCTCTCTCTCTATCTCCCTGGGGGAGAGAGAGTGACTGATGACGCCTCTCTCTCTCTCTCTCTCTCTCTCTCTCTCTCTCTCTCTCTCTCTCTCTCTCTCTCTCTCTCCTCCCTTTATACACACACACACACACGCATTGCTGCATACTTCCATTCGTAATCCTAAGCAAACATCCTTCCCCCTCAACACGCGTCTTTCCCTCACCCCCCTAGCAAGTCTCCATCCTCACTTTCTCTCAGATGAAAAATCCTCCTCCACTCCATTCGTGTAATTCAGCGGATCTAACTCCATTTTCTCTCCCACTCCCTTCCTTCGTTTATCCTTCATTCACCCTCTCCCTCTCTCACTCTCAGTCCCACACACACACACTCTCTCACTCACTGCTTCTACCTCCTCCTTTTTTTCTTTACCACTCCCTTGCTTTCCGCCCCCACCGACGCCCCTCCTGGGGGAATCTTTCACCCACAGAGTGGGTCCTGTTCACGGAAGGGACCGTCTTATCTATCAGCGTCCACGATTACGTATTTCCATCGGGGTGGCGTCGTATTATTGGACTACGATCCCTCCCTTGCATCAAGGGGTCTGTCCGTCCGTTAGAAAGGCCCTTTGGCAATACTGACCCCCCATCTTGCCTTCCCCTCTCTCTCTCTCTCGTGACAGATATCGGACAATTGTATCACCCCTTTTCGCACTCTCTTTCCCCTTAGGCCCCCTATCCCTTTCTTCCCACCCCTCCCCCTTTTTTTTTTACTGGGGCCTGGCAAGTGGATGGGAGGAGAGTTAAGGGGGGGAAGGACACACGATAGATATACCACCTTTCCCCCTCCCCAAACCCCGACCCCAAAAAGGAAAAGGGGGTAGGACGAGGAGGAGGGACATCGCTCCTGCCATCGGACGGGACCCACAACTTTAGGATAGTGAGGGAACCCCCCTACAGTCACAACACCACCGCCCACCCCAGCGTGTAACAAATGGCGTCAGGGGAGGGGATCCTGTCCACGTCCTAGCCGCTCAACATCTACCATCTACCGCCATCTACTATCGACCACCATCACCTACCTCTCCATCATCTGCCACCATCACAAAATCTACCATCAACACCACCATTGCTATCACCTACCTTCACCTTCTACGACCATCTGCCATCTACAACCATCTATCCTCTACCGCCATCACTATCACCTACCTTCACCACTTCTACCATACCCCATCCATCCCCCCCATCACTACCACAACTACTAGCCATCCACCAAATACAACCATCCACCTCCTCACAACCAACCACCAACAACAACTTCATCAAAATCCATCACAATCACAACTCACCACTCCAACGCCACGCCTCTTACAACCCCACCACAATTCACCACTCCAACGCCACGCCTCTCACATCACAACCACAACTCACCACTCCACAGCCACGCCTCTTACAACCCCACCACAATTCACCACTCCACCACCACGCCTCTCACATCACAACCACAACTCACCACTCTAACGCCAGGCCTCTCACATCACAACCACAACACACAACTCCACCGCCACGCCTCTTACAACCCTACCACAATTCACCACTCCACCACCACGCCTCTTACAACCCCACCACAATTCACCACTCCAACACCACGCCTCTCACATCACAACCACAACTCACCACTCTAACGCCAGGCCTCTCACATCACAACCACAACTCACCACTCCACAGCCACGCCTCTTAGAACCCCACCACAACTCACCACTCCAACAACACGCCTCTCACATCACAACCACAACTCACCACTCTAACGCCAGGCCTCTCACATCACAACCACAACTCACCACTCCACCACCAAGCCTTTTACATCACAACCACAACTCACCACTCCACCGCCACGCCTCTTACAACCCCACCACAATTCACCACTCCACCACCAAGCCTTTTACAACCCCACTACCACCACCAATTGACGATGACAAAGACCATTACATCCCCCCCCCCCCCCGACTAACAGCCCCAACCCCATCATAACTACGACAAACGAACCACAACCAAATCACA
>NC_092228.1:6303261-6310761 GCF_036320965.1 Panulirus ornatus
ATTCCCTGGATCGTCAAAAAAAATTTCCAAATTCCAAAAAAATTCCCTGGATGATCAAAAAGTTTTCCCTAGAGTCTCCAAAAATACCCTAGACCATAAAAAAAAAAAAAAAAAATTCCCACCCTAGAAAATTCCAAAAATTCCCCTAGATTCTCCAAAAAAAAAAAAAAAATACCCTAGATCACGATAGAAAAAAAAAAAAAAAAAAAAATCCCCCTAAATTTATGCTTAAATTTCCCACGATTCACTGAAAATTCCTCCCTTCCCTTCCCTCCCTCTCCCCTCCCCCCCTCCCCCCCCTTCCCACCTAAGGTATTCCAGTAGCGGTGGGAGCTATTGGGACCCCTCCCCTTCCCTCCCATCTCCTCCCATCCCTTGTTATTCACAACAGGGACAGAAGCTGCCAGGGGAGGGACGGGGGGTTGGGCTGGGCTGGGCCTCCGGAGGCGCACACACACACGTCTTTAAAAAGAGAAAGGGGGGGGGTAAGATCTGTCTAATGGCCCTGGGATTGCATTGTGATTTCTTTGATGCGCGAGCGAATAAAAAAATAAAAGAAAAAAAAATCTCCGAGATAAAAGGATTTATAGGATTTGGAAAGGAGGAGGAGGAGGAGGGAAGGGAAAGGGGAGGGAAAAGGGAGGGGAGAGGGTTTGTTTGGAGGGGAGGGGGAGAGGGAGAGGGAGAGGGGTTAGTTGGAGGGGATTTTATTCTTCAGAGACTAACGAGCGAGCAAAGACACAGGAGGTGAGGGGGAGGGAAGGACGAAGGGGAGGGGAGGGGGAGGGAAGGAGAGAGGGGGAGGGAAGGGGAGAAGGGGAGGGGAGGGGAGAGGAGGAATGGGAGAGGAAGGGGAGAGGAGAGAGAGAGAGGGAGGGGTGGGGTCCTGGGGAGGAGGAGGAGGAAGATGATATACACAATCGTGTGTATGTGTGTGAGGACGGGCGGGGGGAGGGCGATCGCTTCGTGAAGAGGGAGGAAGGAGTTGACAAGGGGGTTGGTGGTTGGGTGGGTGGGTTGGGAAGGTGGGGGTAGGGAGAGGAGAGGAGAGAGAGAGAGAGAGAGAGCGAGAGGGGAGGGGGAAGAAAGTGAGATGGGGAGGGGAAGGGTGGGGGAGGGAAACTTTCCCCCTTACCACACAACTCGGGGGGGAGGGAGGGGAGGGGATCGGGGAGAATATATTACACTTCCTTAGTCTTCTGTGTGAGACAGCCAGGCTGAAAAAAAAGAAAAAAAACATCTCCCCCCCCTTCTCTTCCAACAGAGCAAAACCTGATTTTTATCTTGAATGATAAGGAAGGGGATATCTAAAGATAATAGGAGGAGATATCTGAGATAACCTGGCTCTTACACAGGTCCGAAAACACCACATTCAGCGCAATGGTGTATCAAATCAGTTCACACGTTAACACGTTCGAAATAATAGGTGATTAGATTATATACATATATATATATATATATATATATATATATATATATATATATATATATATATATAGATAGATAGATAGATAGATATAGATAGATAGATAGATAGATAGATAAACAGACAGAGATAGACAGACAATTAGATAGATAGATAGATAGATAGATAGATAGAGAGAGAGAGAGAGAGAGATGAAGACACCTTTCCCTATGAGAGCTCTCGAAATAACAAAATGAAATATAAAAAAAAGAAAAAGAAACGGAAATCCATGACCCATTTTTTTTCTTCCCCTCCGTCACACATCATGGAATATTCAGCAATGAAAACGTGGTGTTGGGAACGTCCCGGTAATCGCTGGAGGAGCGCTTGCCCTAGGGCGAGGAGGCGGCCCTCCTACCCAGGTGTTTCCTGAGGAGGTCTTGCCCACCCTCCCAACCAGCTCCCTCTGCTGATGACGTGGCACATCCGTGTGGGGTGTGTGTGTGTGTGTGTGTGTGTGTGTGTGTGTGTGTGTAATAGTGTGTGTGTGTGTGTGTGTGTGTGTGTTTGTGTGTGTGTGTGTATTAGCTTGTGTGTGTGTGTGTGTGTGTGTGTGTGTGTGTGTGTGTGTGTGTGTGTGTGTGTGTCTGTGTATTAGTTTGTGTGTGTGTGTGTGTGTGTGTGTGTGTGTGTGTGTGTGTGTGTGTGTCCATTTACTTGTGTGTGTCAGTATGCTTGTGCGCATGTGCGTGTGCGCATTCATAATTGTGTATGTTTATGTATATTTGTACAATGACATATGCGTATGAAAACAGCGGGTTGAAAAAAAATATTCTTCATTTGAAAGAAAATGAGAAGAATCTTTTATACGACGCAATACCAATGTATTTGTTAACTGAAGGGGAAATAACGTGTTATTATAGTCTCCCCCTCGAACTCTCATAAAAGAAAACGGATGACCAAATCTGGTGTAAACACGTTGACGGCGGGGATGAAAATGGGGAACAATATCCTTTTTCTTTTTTTATAGAATCGCTTTGACACCGGAATGATATATGATTCTCGCACTTACAGACCGGAAGCATATATCTATATATTTTTCTCCATCTCGGTAGGCCTAAACAAATGTGGCTATATCTGTGAACACCTTTAAATAACAGAATTCAAAACTTAACACATACAGAACTCAAACGTTCATAGGAATTAAGAAAACTGATAAGTTTTACTCAATTTTTCTTCCTTTTGCCTTATTTTACCTATGAACGTGAGGTATATATATATATTTTTTCCCCTTTCCGTTTTCTGGCAAACACAGCCAAAGACATATGGGTTTTCGGTATATTATCCTTTTCAAAAACTTAATGAATTTGGGTCTTAAATGCTGCTTCGCTTGTAGTACGACCCGTTTGGATCTACCTGGAGAAACCTCCTCATTTGTCTCCCATGGAAAAAATGAAAGACAAAAAAAAAAAAAAAAAATGAGGGGAAAGAAAATGGAAACCGGGAGCAAATTTGAGGTACGAATTCATCTGGATATCATTTTGAATTTTACTTCACTGAATTAGCGATTTTTTTTTTCTCTTTTATAAATCCTTTGGCATGAAGTTTATAATGATTCTCGAAATGACTTGTTTTCAAAAAGAAAGAAAGAAAAAAAGAAATACATTATTATGATGTCACCTCCCGGCCAAGTGTTAATTACATAAGTATCTATCTACAAGCAGAGCTAACACGTCAGACCTGAACAATTGTGATGAAGAGATGAAAAGATGTGTGAACATAAAGAATGTGTAGAAACAAACACATCTATTTGATAATACTAAAACTATTACCCTTCTGATGTCAGCATATTCTCTCTGTCTCTGTTTGTCTGTCTGTCTGTCTGTCTGTCTCTCTCTGTCTGTCTCTGTCTGTCTGTCTGTCTGTCTCTCTCTGTCTCTCTCTCTCTCTCTCTCTCTCTCTCTCTCTCTCTCTCTCATTCTCTCTCTCTCTCTATCTATCTATCTATCTATCTATCTCAATGACAGTGTATTTACGACTTCTTAGGTAAGGCAACACGTTCGATGGCCAACACTGCTTAGTCAGGCCTGGGCCAACGCCTAGGTTTGTGGAAACCCACTTGGCCCGCAAGACTCGATGGAGCTATCTGGTCTGGAAGACTTGGTTGAGCCATCTGGTCTGGAAGCCTTGGTAGAGCCAGTGGGTCTGGAAGGTTTAGTAAAGCCATCTGGTCTGGAAGGCTTAGTAAAGCCATCTGGTCTGGAAGGCTTAGTAAAGCCATCTGGCCTTGAAGCCTCGGTGAAGCCAGTGGGTCTGGAAGACTTAATAAAGCCGACAAGCCTGGAAGGAAGGCTCAGGGAAAGCCAGCTTGCCTGCCAGGCTCGGGAGGGAGGAGGGAGAGCGAGCCTGCCGGGAAGGCTCTGTCAGGAGAGCTGACCTGGAAAGCTGCTCCTGCCATGTACAGCTCTACCTCGCCCTGGTGTCGGGAGCTAAATCCTGACGGAGGTATAGTGTTGGTTGCAGCGTTCCACTCCTCGTCACGAGGATCAAAGGGTTTGTCCTTTCAAAGCGGGTGTGCTTTGGCCACCGTCTGCTTCCGTTATCTGGTTAACTGAAGTCAGTTTATATTCATTTTCACGGCATTTAACCCTTCCTCCCCCAAGCGAGTTGGGGGATCTAAACCCCTCTTTACCCCCCGCCCCTACAGGGATAGTTAGACTCATTACGGGCGCCCGAGATTCGTTAGTGGGTCAAGGAGGAAGCCCCCCCTTGAAAGATCCATGGGGATATTGGGAATGAGAATCAAGTGAGGCGTTCGGACACACCCCCATCTACCTGTGTTGTGTGGTGGATGGCACTGAGCTCCTTGCAGCACACCGCACACAAGCATTAACCACCACATAGAAGGGGAAGAATAACAGATAAGATAAGGCCTGTTGGTCTCTGACAAGGTTATCACACACACCTAAGGTTTCTACTCTCTCTCTCTCTCTCTCTCTCTCTCTCTCTCTCTCTCTCTCTCTCTCTCCACACTCCCTCCGGCTATAGCATCCGAATAGAAAAAAAAAAAAAAGGAGGACAAACATAAAGACACGCGTTGATGATGACGCGAAACAAGTATGCAATTCTCCAGGAAAGCATGAAAAAAGAATGTTATCTGACTACCCTGAGAGCAATCTTCCTACACCGTGCCGTAATGCAATGCTCTCTTCACTGCATTATGCCACACTGCACTGCACCCTGGGATGGAACAAAAGGCAGTAATATATATATATATATATATATATATATATATATATATATATATATATATATATATATATATATATATATATGTGAATATTCTTGGCCATTCTTCTTCTAATTTACCAGATTTGATGAAATACGTGTCCAACCAATTCTTCTTTCTAAAGAGGGCTATGATCTTTGCACCGGCAGCAGCAGCAGCAGCAGCACCATTGGACAGTAACTTATTCCAATATATCTCTTCTCTTTTATTTCATTTCTTCTCGAACCTGAACTGGCCTGCATTGTGCAGAAGCTCTGAATTCTTAAATTCACTCACAATTGCGAAAAGGTGTATTTCGCGTTCCCACGGGGCTCTTGCTTCGGTAGGCTTTTGCAGGCTTGGATTTAGTTTTGTAGTCATTCTTTGCATTTGTTCGAGTTTCTATTCTTTTTTTGTTCTCAAGACAACCCAGAGCTGGACAGCTCATTCCAGAGGTGGTCTTGCTAACACCCTGTAAGGAGAAAGGATTCTTCTTCCTTAATGGTAACGGGTCGATCCTGTCAGCCACATGCAAGATCAGACAGCGTATTTCTGAGCAATTTTTATGATCGTGTTTGATATTCGTATCTCCAAAGTGCATAACGGGACATCTGTCTACTTTCCTTTGTCACTTACGTTGATGACTGTGATGGGATCATAACCAGAACTCCCATAACTCATAACTTATTTCTGGGCTACGAGTCAGTCGCAACCTCCATCAAAAATATGAATTTCACCTCCCTCCCTCCCACAACCAAAAAATATACATCATATCCTTACGATTCTTTTACGTCTCTTTCTTTTTTCTTTTTTCTTCTTCTTCGTGAATTAAGACGAACCAGGGGGACACCCTCAGCGCTGGTTCGTCGCAAAGGGATGGGGGGAGAGGGTGATCTAGCGCCGTCCAGCTCGCGAACATTGGGCAAACGACCGTGCCATTCAACAGCGTTAGTGGGGAAAAATGATTATTTTTGCATGCATGAACGCAATATCTGATATCATATTGGAAAGCGATTTCCGGTAACTTATTTATTTTCCTTCGCAGAACGCGGGAATATTTATCCGGAAGGCGGGGGGGTTTGGGGGGGGGGGTTAAGGGGTTTAGGGGGGGGCAAGTACACGACATGCAACGTATGGCAACCTTGGATGCCAAATGCCTGGCGACCAAATGAAATGGCATTGGGACACGTGACGAAAGACCACGAGCGCGTGGTTAATCGCTACGTGGCGACTGGCAAAGTGATCATCGCCAACTGATCATGGCAATCAATATATGGCAACCGCCAAATGATCATCGCCAAATGACCATGATAATCAACATAGAGCAACCGCCAAATAATTCTCGCCAATAGATCAATGATAACCGCTATGTGGCGACTGGCAATTGATCCTCGCCAATTGATCATGATAATCCATATGGCGACTGGCGAATGATTATCACCCAATTGACCCTGACGGATCAATATATACCGTTGTGCTTGAGGGTCGTACATTGCCAGATGAAACAAGGTCGTTCCGGTGTGCTTAAAGGGTCGTTGTGCTTTTAAAGAGGCGTGTATCCGCCATGCTCAAATTATGAGGCAAAAAATTCAATACAGAATGGCAACTTTTTCTCCTGGTGATCCTATCATGGCAAGACAATATTCAATTAGAAACGAAAATAGATATGGCAACCAAGGCAACATGTAATATATGACGAGGGGTATATGGCAACAATCGCGCGAGCCTCACAATGATTAATTTGGCAAAAGATGGCCAAGGAAAAACATGGCAACACATGGCAGTTCTCGTCTGTTGTGAGAAAGAGGTGCGACCCTTACATAATGGCAACGTAGGCATGGGTATACGTAAATATTCACAAAATCTATGATGTTCAGTGTATGGCAATCAATGTGTGGTAACCAAACATTTTGGCAACCAACTTAGGACAAACTATATTCTTACCTTACATGGCAACCAATATTCAACAACCAATATATTCTTACCTCTCATGGCAACCAATATTTGTCTTCCAGTGTATTCTTACCTTTCATGGTAACCAATATTTGTCATCCAGAATATTCTTACCTTTAATGGCAAGAAATATCTAACAACCAGTATATTCTTACCTTTCATGGCAATCAATATTTGTCATCCAGAATATTCTTACCTTTCATGGCAAAAAATATTCAACAACCAGTATATGCTTACCTTTCATGGCAATCAATATTTGTCATCCAGAATATTCTTACCTTTCATGGCAAAAAATATTCAACAACCAGTATATGCTTACCTTTCATGGCAACCAATATTTGTCATACAGAATATTCTTACCTTTCACGGCAATCAATACATGGCATATCTACCAAACTATAACTGTTCGTGGCAACCAATATCAAACAGCCAGAATATTCTTACCTTTCGTGGCAACCAATATATGGCATATCTATTGAACAATGGCGAACATTACGCTACAACCAGTCTATCTCGACCATTATTGGCAACCAAATCATGGCAACTTGAGTATATATATATATATATATATATATATATATATATATATATATATATATATATATATATATATTTTTTTTTTTTTTTTTTTTTTTTTATACTTTGTCGCTGTCTCCCGCGTTTGCGAGGTAGCGCAAGGAAACAGACGAAAGAAATGGCCCAACCCCCCCCATACACATGTACATACACACGTCCACACACGCAAATATACATACCTACACAGCTTTCCATGGTTTACCCCGGACGCTTCACATGCCTTGATTCAATCCACTGACAGCACGTCAACCCCTGTATACCACATCGCTCCAATTCACTCTATTCCTTGCCCTCCTTT
>NC_092228.1:6320761-6345761 GCF_036320965.1 Panulirus ornatus
AAATAATCCCGCCTTTTCAACACGACGCACCTCGTTTTCTCTCTAGTTTCTTCCTTTTTTTTTTAAATCCCTCACTTCACACTGGCCAGTTAATACCCCCCTTTTTCTTCTACTCTGCCTTACCTCTGTTACCACAACAGACCCTCTATCTATTTGTATAGACTCCAGTCAAAATCAAAGGTTTATTGGAGACGTGAATCGTTGAATCATCCTCGACCCCGAAGTACTTTTAAAGATCATTCAAGTTTTTATTGATAATGGATGAATTTCCATTTCCGTATAACACTGTCGACGGAGTTTGGTCGTGTCTTTGTGCGATAACTATCCATTTTTACCCATTTCTTGATTGCTACGCATCACCAAGTCTCATCCACCCTACATAACCTTCACAAAACTGATATTCCTCATTAAATTCTCTTAAAGGTACCACAATGGCGTAGGCGAAGACATGCCCCACTTATAGCCATCTCGGAGGAAAAACGGATCACAGGAAAGAAATATTAATTCGTCAAAGCAACTCGCGTAATTGTAAACTTGACTCTCAAAGGTAGGGAGGTTATACGAAGAAGGAATGACGAAAGAAGGAATGCCGGAAGAAGGAACGAAGGAAGAAGGAATGACGAGAGAAGAAATGACAGAAGGAACGAAGGAAGAAGGAATGACGAAAGAAGAAATGACAGAAGGAACGAAGGAAGAAGGAATGACGAAAGAAGAAATGACTGAAGGAACAAAGGAAGAAGGAATGACAGATGAAGGAACGAAGGAAGAAGCAATGACGGAAGAAGGAACGAAGGAAGAAGGCATGACGGAAGAAGGAACGAAGGAAGAAGCAATGACGGAAGAAGGAACGAAGGAAGAAGCAATGACGAAAGAAGGAACGAAGGAAGAAGGCATGAGGGAAGAAGGAACGAAGGAAGAAGCAATGACGGAAGAAGGAACGAAGGAGGAAGGAATGACGGAAGAAGGAACGAAGGAAGAAGGAATGACGGAAGAAGGAACGAAGGAAGAAGGAGGAGAATTCCACAGCTTGGCTGTGTAAGGCATGGAGGAGGTATCTTAACGGTTCATCCTCGTGTGGTCGGACTTTACTACACTGACACAGTGGGAAGCAGCGGCCGGACGCGTTGTCTGGGGCCCAAACCGTGGTGGCTAACCCTCACCACCTCACCTAACCAAACCAAATGTAATCCAACCAAACAAAGACACCTAGCCACCTGACCTCACCATCCATCACGAAATGGCAAAAAAAGAGAGAAAAAAATTTTGGAAAAGAAAATTCCGTTTTTCAGTGATTTTATCGCCAAAAAAGACCACCGAGTTTATTTACACTCCTCTGTCATCTAGAGAACAGATGTTCGTGATAACGTGAGTGTGTCCTGCTGTTATCTACTCTCGTGTTATCTGGGTATCACTTTGTCTGATCTCTCGCCAACTCGTAACGCATTGCAAAACAACGTATTACGAGATATCCCGCTACACACACACACACACACACACACACACACACACACACACGGAGTATCCCTTTTCCGTCGCTGTGTCATTTATTGCCCCATTTATGAAAATACAGATAGATAGATAAATAGATAGATAGTTCATTGACCACAACAAGATAAGATTGACATCAAGCATACATAAATACAATTAAACGTTAAATCTAAAGCAACAATAATCACTCAATCCACTTTTAATGTTGATAATGTAGTCCACATGCCAAATAATTCATCCATTCAGGGGTTCGCTCTGTCGAACTGTAACCAGCTAACGAAGCCATCTTCATTGAGGAACGAGGAGGGAGAGAGAGAGGGGAAAAAAAATCATCCACTGGTTAAGCGAGCACCGCGGCATCAGCGAGGAGGCACCGGGGAAATATGGATTACATTCGGGCGTTTGACTGGAAAACAAAATATCCAGTGTCGGATTGAATCCCTTCTAAAAGCCTTACAAACTCGCATCCATTTGGCGCGTCGGATCCGGCTATTTCAATGCTTTATACTCGCCAGCCTTTGCTGAGGTGTCAACAATCTCTGGCGTTCTCTCTCTCAATATATATATATTTATTTATATTTTTTGTTCTGACGTTTTTGGCGACGCTGGAACACAAGTGCGGGTTGTTGCCGTTTGATGGGGGAGTGTGAGGGTGGGATGGGGAAGGGAGAGATTCTAATAATAGTATTTATCATAAATCAAATTAAGTATATATATAGTTGTGTATATGTATGAATGTGTGTGTGTGTGTCTTGTGTGTAAATATCTGTGCTGTTCAATGATGGGGTTATGATATCGTGCATGCGTGTGTATGATTACTATATGTGATTACTGTATGTGATTACTATATGTGATTACTACTTGTGATTATTAGTTGTGTGTTACGGGAGGAGAGGATTACACTGGTGCTGACTTGTCCCTTAGCCTTGTATGCATGTACCATGTCTTTACACACACACACACACACACACACACACACATATTTTCCAACATAAAGCCGTGCACCCCGTACCGGTGAAGCGAACAGATGGTTCAGTATCGTACATATTCAAATTTGCGGAGCGAATTTATGTTTTCTTTTTGCTCTCTCTCTCCCTCTCTTCCATCCCTTCGATATTTCTTGAGATGTGATCAGATGGGTTGCCTCAGGCGTCCTGTGTGTGTGTGTGTGTGTGTGTGTGTGTGTGTGTGTGTGTGTGTGTGTGGGGCATAAACCTGTGTACTTATGTAAGTATGAACCTCCACGTTACCCTGCCCCTGCTCATAAGCCCAGTCTGTCCCCTCGCGCGGGATAAATCCTCCATGACGTAAGGAAACTTCCCTCCTCTTGATTCTAATCATCCCTCATCTGATCCCTTATGTATCTATACGTCTGATGAAGCACTCGGGCTGAGACTTTTGAGCAAGCCTTCCCCTCCCAGGACTTTTGAGGGCGCGTTCCTTTCCAGACCCTTTTGAGCCAAGCGTTGCTTTCCAGACTTCCGAGAATGGAGGAAAACCCCTTCCAGGCTTTTGAGCAAGTGCATCCCTCTTTCCCCAAGTTCTTTTGAAGATGTATCCCTTCCAGGGCTTTTGAAGATGGGTGCTTTCCAGACTTTTGAACAAGCCTCCCTTCCAGGCAACAGGCGTTTCAGTGGCTCTCCGCGTACTCAATCGCGACCTTTCGAAAGTTTCTGGTTATTTCCAAATTGTCACAAGACCAGACGACCCAAGGATCACTTCACAGCCAATCGTTCACAGACACTGACTTATCTCCATGTTTCGTCCTCGCAGTTACATGCTTCCCCTCTAGAGAAATCGAAACCATCGCTTTTGGACTCGAGAACCATGACGAAAACTTGAAGAGGAGAGTTTAATATCAATATCGAAATCCACGCCACCAATCCTGACTTTAAGTTACCCCTCGACAACTTAAGTAAGACTTGTTCTAAAATCTGATACTTAAGTTTCTGAAGGGAGTTTAAGTTGACCCCGAAAACCCTTGCCTTCCATGTAACCCCACCACACGCCACAACGCTTCAACTGAAATAACTGGGCTGGTTAAGATTGGTCCAATTCGGTTGTTTACCTTGTTCAACGTAGACTTGCACGTCACACACGCCCGCATCTTAAAAGGCTGGCACATCCAACGAGACAAAAAAAAACAAAAGAACAGATTCATACCACTTGTATATAAAGGCCATCTCCGCACGGCGAGAAGACAGAACACAGAACATAACGCAGAACATAACACAGAACATATCACAGAACACCCATCAAGGACAGCGGCGTTAACGTCTTCCAGACCATAACATAACAATGTCAGAACAATACCACTCGAGTGGGTTGGGGAGGGGAGGCGGGTGTTGTACAGAACAACAGGTGGGTGGAAGCTCGAGAACAATGGAGGACAGGAGGAGCAAGTAACTAGAGAAGAAATAGAGAAGGGGGAAGAGATAACATGAGATAAAGCGGAGGACAAAGAAGAAAGCGGAGAACAGACAAGACGATCATGGATAGACAATGAACAAGAAACAAAGAGAAGACATAAACGAACAGAATATATATATATATATATATATATATATATATATATATATATATATATATATATATATATATATCTGACAGCTAGAGAATGGATGTGAACTGATGTGGCCTTTCTCCCTCTGTTCCTGGCGCTAATAATCTTCAGTCCAGACAAGAAAATCCAAAGATGAACATAAGACATTAAGGCATAAGTATAAAGAAGAAACAAATAAAGAATGAAAAACAAAGAATTCAATAAGATTAAAAACCATAAAAAAAAAATTGTTCGTAAAAAATGTTATGGAAGAATAAAAGTAGGGAATAAAAACTATCATAAGCAATGATATACGGGGGACGACGGGGACCCCCCTCTCATCAAACACACAAAGGGCCACTTTCGCAGCAGAGAGTGTAAGTGTGGCCTAAATCAAACATTATCCTTACAGCCTAAAGAAAGAAAAGGGCGTTAAGGAGTTTCCCATTTCGTGAAGATAGTGTGGCTTAATGTTGACTGCGTTCATAAAGCTGTTAGCTGACAAGCTACAACCACCGAGCAAAGAGGGGGAGGAAGTCTGTAAGTAACAACACCCAGCACAGTGAGGAGTTTCAGCAGGAAACACAAAACAAGACCCACAACACACGTCGGATTAATGTTTCTCTTTCTCTTTCAGTATTTCGTATCTGGTTGTGTGTGTGTGTGTGTGTGTGTGTGTGTGTGTGTGTGTGTGTGTGTTGCTGATGCCAGCTTGGCTGATCCTTGTTAACAAACTGTCTCTTGTAATCTTATTGATGGTCTCTCTCTCTCTCTCTCTCTCTCTCTCTCTCTCTCTCTCTCTCTCTCTCTCTCTCTCTTTTAAAACACTCATACTTGATCGAAGTTCTGTCATTCGTCGACTGTATGACCTTAAACAGTGAAGTACGCTTGTACGAAACCATCACCTGACCCACCCCACCCCATTTTCATTTTCCCCAGATCCATGGCTTTCATTACATCATACGTGAACCTTAAAGACCAAAAACATTCCTCAAAAAAAAAAGAAAAAAAAAGAAGAACCGCGAAGAAATAGACTTCAATGCGACCACTGTAGAACAGACACGGATGGGGGAAGTCAAAGTCGTGGTCAAAAAATCTGGACAACGCCCTAAGCTTTGAAAGGTGTACCCAACCAACCAGCCAGCCTCCCTCCTAAACCCCTCCTCCCTCTTTCTCCAAGCTGGCGAGACACTGGTGGGTTCGATACAGACTCGAGCAGGCGTGTCGTCCGTGAACACTTCTGCACCAGGCTGTACTCCCACTTGCTAGGGGGGGGGGGGATGGCGTCAAATCCAGTTACTCTTAGGTACGAGGGAATAAATGGCTGGGTACGGAAGTGGGGAAGTTTGCCCATTTCGGGATCTGGAAGATTTAGCGAGTTTAAGTGACGGAACATTACTCCTCGTCTTTTCGAGGGTGTTTATATTCGACTGCATATATAGAGAAAATATAACATATATATATATATATATATATATATAATATATATATATATATATATATATATATATATATATATATCCTGATGGTACGA
Source organism: Panulirus ornatus (assembly GCF_036320965.1). NCBI lineage: Eukaryota > Metazoa > Arthropoda > Malacostraca > Decapoda > Palinuridae > Panulirus > Panulirus ornatus. The sequence continues at coordinate 6,326,326 of NC_092228.1, forward strand.
CCTACGAAAACGACGGTATACGACCCTTTGAGCGCGACGGTGTGACTCTTGAACACGACGGTATACGACCCTTGAGCGCGACGGTACGACCTACGAAAACGACGGTATACGACCCTTGAGCTCGACGGTACGACTCTTGAGCACGACGGTATACGACCTTTGAGCGCGACGGTATGACTCTTGAACACGACGGTATACGACGTTTGAGCGCGACGGTACGACTCTTGAGCACGACTGTATACGACCCGTCAGTATACACCAGTACGACCCTTGGGCACAATGGCCTGGCGTTTGACCTGAACCTTCAAGGGTCGTCCCGTCGTGCTCAAGGGTCGTACCATCGAGTTCAAGGGTCGTACCATCGTGCTCACGGGTCGCAATACAGACATCAAGCGTCCGCTTTAAGTAGATCAACGCCTCTTGACACCTAAAGTTTTAAGTAGATGCTTGAGATAAAGCTTAGAAAGCTGGAGGCCGGGAGAGGCCGATCGTAACCAAAGTAATTCAAGTCGATTATCTCAAATCACCTTAGAATGTCGAGGGTAATTACACGATTACTTTATTACTTTATTAACTCATCGCCCGCTCTCACTTAATTTCACTTTACAAAAAAAGTGTAGAGCGGCGAACTGGGAGTCGTTCCTGGACCCCAGGAAGGAAAAGTAGGCCTTTTAATTACTTCATACCAGCCAGACAACCCGTCTTAACCCCGTTTCCTTCCCCACAGCTCGGCGCGGATCGAACCCCAGTCCTCGCGATGTGGGGGGGACCCGACACGCCAACCTCTACGCCACGACATTTTACACCTATAATGCCGCATGATCCCCGTAGGTAATGGCGTAAATCATGAGTGATACACGGGTAATTTGAGACATGTGGCCCAGGAATATAGGCTCGCGCCGTTCTCACGTAATCCCCGCTGGTTCCCGGTGTGAGCGGCGGTAATGGCCACGAGTTACGAATGCCCGACACGAACGCTGGGGGAGGGGGGGAAATGGAAGACATTATGGCGTCGCACGAACGTGTCTTAAACACAACTACTACCGCTGCCGCCACGCACACACACACACACACACACACACACGCGCGCACCCACACACACACACGCACACACACACGCGCACCCACACACGCGCACCCACACACGCACACACACACACGCGAAGAATAGAGGGAGACAGAGCCCCACGAGTGTAGAACTCCCTCCTCGAGTGGTTCCAATAATTAGAAATAGGTAATCAACCACACACACACACACACACACACACACGCCCGCCCGTGAGCTCATTATAGCCTCCATGTCCCTCCCTTCGTTCCCGGTAAGCTACGGCCGGACTGAACAAGCTCACAAGCCGGGTGGCAACTCCTGGCCAATAGCTTGTTACCAATTTGCATAATACACCCGCCTCTCCCCGTACCCATGATCCTCCTAGCAAGGAGGAAACCCACTCCCTATTTTTGTCTTTATCCTCCGTTTTCTTCCCTATTTTTGTCTTTATCCTCCGTTTTCTTCCCTATTTTTGTCTTTATCCTCCGTTTTCTTCCCTATTTTTGTCTTTATCCTCCGTTTTCTTCCCCATTTTTGTCTTCTCTATCCTCGTTTTCTTCCCTATTTTTGTCTTTATCCTCCGTTTTCCTCCCCATTTTTGTCTTCTCTATCCTCTCGTTTTCTTCCCTATTTTTGTCTTTATCCTCCGTTTTTCCTCCCCATTTTTGTCTTCTCTATCCTCGTTTTCTTCCCTATTTTTGTCTTTATCCTCCGTTTTCTTCCCTATTTTTGTCTTTATCCTCCGTTTTCTTCCCCATTTTTGTCTTCTCTATCCTCGTTTTCTTCCCTATTTTTGTCTTTATCCTCCGTTTTCTTCCCCATTTTTGTCTTCTCTATCCTCGTTTTCTTCCCCATTTTTGTCTTCTCTATCCTCTCGTTTTCTTCCCTATTTTTGTCTTTATCCTCCGTTTTCTTCCCCATTTTTGTCTTCTCTATCCTCGTTTTCTTCCCTATTTTTGTCTTTATCCTCCGTTTTCTTCCCTATTTTTGTCTTTATCCTCCGTTTTCTTCCCTATTTTTGTCTTTATCCTCCGTTTTCTTCCCTATTTTTGTCTTTATCCTCCGTTTTCTTCCCTATTTTTGTCTTTATCCTCCGTTTTCTTCCCTATTTTTGTCTTTATCCTCCGTTTTCTTCCCCATTTTTGTCTTCTCTATCCTCGTTTTCTTCCCTATTTTTGTCTTTATCCTCCGTTTTCTTCCCTATTTTTGTCTTTATCCTCCGTTTTCTTCCCCATTTTTGTCTTCTCTATCCTCGTTTTCTTCCCTATTTTTGTCTTTATCCTCCGTTTTCTTCCCCATTTTTGTCTTCTCTATCCTCGTTTTCTTCCCTATTTTTGTCTTTATCCTCCGTTTTCTTCCCTATTTTTGTCTTTATCCTCCGTTTTCTTCCCTATTTTTGTCTTTATCCTCCGTTTTCTTCCCTATTTTTGTCTTTATCCTCCGTTTTCTTCCCTATTTTTGTCTTTATCCTCCGTTTTCTTCCCTATTTTTGTCTTTATCCTCCGTTTTCTTCCCTATTTTTGTCTTTATCCTCCGTTTTCTTCCCTATTTTTGTCTTTATCCTCCGTTTTCTTCCCTATTTTTGTCTTTATCCTCCGTTTTCTTCCCTATTTTTGTCTTTATCCTCCGTTTTCTTCCCTATTTTTGTCTTTATCCTCCGTTTTCTTCCCTATTTTTGTCTTTATCCTCCGTTTTCTTCCCTATTTTTGTCTTTATCCTCCGTTTTCTTCCCTATTTTTGTCTTTATCCTCCGTTTTCTTCCCTATTTTTGTCTTTATCCTCCGTTTTCTTCCCTATTTTTGTCTTTATCCTCCGTTTTCTTCCCTATTTTTGTCTTTATCCTCCGTTTTCTTCCCTATTTTTGTCTTTATCCTCCGTTTTCTTCCCCATTTTTGTCTTCTCTATCCTCGTTTTCTTCCCTATTTTTGTCTTTATCCTCCGTTTTCCTCCCCATTTTTGTCTTCTCTATCCTCGTTTTCTTCCCTATTTTTGTCTTTATCCTCCGTTTTCTTCCCTATTTTTGTCTTTATCCTCCGTTTTCTTCCCTATTTTTGTCTTTATCCTCCGTTTTCTTCCCTATTTTTGTCTTTATCCTCCGTTTTCTTCCCTATTTTTGTCTTTATCCTCCGTTTTCTTCCCCATTTTTGTCTTCTCTATCCTCGTTTTCTTCCCTATTTTTGTCTTTATCCTCCGTTTTCTTCCCTATTTTTGTCTTTATCCTCCGTTTTCTTCCCTATTTTTGTCTTTATCCTCCGTTTTCTTCCCCATTTTTGTCTTCTCTATCCTCGTTTTCTTCCCTATTTTTGTCTTTATCCTCCGTTTTCTTCCCTATTTTTGTCTTTATCCTCCGTTTTCTTCCCTATTTTTGTCTTTATCCTCCGTTTTCTTCCCTATTTTTGTCTTTATCCTCCGTTTTCTTCCCCATTTTTGTCTTCTCTATCCTCGTTTTCTTCCCTATTTTTGTCTTTATCCTCCGTTTTCTTCCCCATTTTTGTCTTCTCTATCCTCGTTTTCTTCCCTATTTTTTTTTTTTACAACCCTTCGCCCCATGAAATACTGCGTGATATACTGGCCAAGAACGCAATTTATAACCCTGGGGGAGCAAAATGAGAACAAATGGGGAGGAGTTTACTTAAAGTCTAACATCGGAGGAGCGAGACAGCGTGTCCTCCCTACCATCTCCTAGTTTTCAAACTACAGAAAACGGGGTAATTTTTTTCCTTTTCTTTCGCCGAAGGAGAACTTTTAAGTTTTTAATCGTATTATTGATTACGGGAGACTTTCATCACACAGGGGATATGTTAGGTTATTCATCTGATTCTCTTGTACTCTTTATCAGATCGAAAGAACTTTTGAATAACTAGACGCACCGAGAAGACGATTGGAACAAGCGTTTTTGGAAGCGAAGCAAAGCAGGACTTCGAAACGCAATGAACCATCGAAGTGAATCACTGCCCCAGTGAACGACACAGACACAGACCACACTCTCTCTCTCTTTGCGACACTGGTCTGTGATGCTTCATCTAACTTAGTATTCTCTACGAATACATTGACATTTTCAGGACTGCGTATTATCGGCGACGTTAAATATGCATCAGATACGGGAACGATCCAAAGAGTGTGATCCCCCGGGGCACGCCACTTCTTACGTCTAACCATCCCGAGACTTGACCGTTCACCACTACGACTTGGTTTGCGGTTCACTCATTCTGTCTTCTTCTGACCACGGAAGGACAATGTGAGCTATAACATGCGGCTGAGCTTTGCTGATAATCTCTCTGATGCGGAGGCTTTATGGAAAATCCACCGGTGCTGTAAGATAGACGAGTTGATCCTATTGGTCTCAACAATGAGGAGGAGTCGCATTATATAGTCGTCCCGATACACTGAAGCGGTACAACAGTTGGGGTCAAATTTCATCCTAATTCACATTTCATTCTAAGCTCCGTATTATCGACTAAGCTTTTTCTTCCTTTCGTAAATAGTGATCCCGTAACTTTATTTTCCCTCCCTCATATTTGATCGCCGTTTCCTGTGTGAGCGAGGGAGCGACTGCATCTAGCATATACATAATATTTTCCAGACGTATTAGTCTCTTAGCGTCGACCTACGATACGACAGAACCCAGAGCAACGACCACACTCGCAAGTGACCCCTCGACGTAGAGAGAGAGACACACACACAGCGACTGTAAATAAATCTGTGACGCACAGGTGGGCGATGAAAGTGCGACACACACACACACACACACACACACACACACACGACGTGGGCGACCGTGCGGCGGGGTGAGAGACGCGCACACACACACACACGACGTGGGCGACCGTGCGGCGGGGTGAGAGACACGCACCTGGAACGAACGGCCCTCTAAGGAGGAGGAGGAGAGACAGAGAGGGAGCGCAGAGGCGAGACTGTAACTCCGAGCAACCGACTTGACGCCGGGGGTTCCCCACTGTCTGGGAGAAGGGGGGGGATGAGGGGGGGGGGGTGTAGGGGACTCTTCACAGCCAGCCAGGCTCCTGCTTTGCTCGCAATCATGCTAAAAGGTGAGGTGAGGAGGAGGAGGAGCAGGAGGAGGAGGAGGAGGGAAAATATCATGATCAACTAATGACATCTAATTCCGTCAGTGCCGTGTCTTTCTCCGACTTGCCCTTGTACCTCTCCCCTCACACCTCCGTCGGCGACTGTGGCTCCACACACTTCCAGTACCAGGGGAAGACACAAGCATTCGCTGCGGATATGACGAGTTACGTGCACGAATCAATGGATGAGTTACGTGCACGAATCAATGGACGACGAGTTACGTGCACGGATCAATAGATGACGAGTTACGTGCACGAATCAATGGGTGACGAGTTTCGTGCACGGATCAACGGATGACGAGTTACGTGCACGAATCAATGGATGACGAGTTACGTGCACGGATCAATGGATGACGAGTTACGTGCACGGATCAATGGATGACGAGTTACGTGCACGGATCAATGGATGACGAGTTACGTGCACGGACCAATGGATGACGAGTTACGTGCACGGATCAATGGATGACGAGTTACGTGCACGGATCAATGGATGAGGAGTTGCGTGCACGAATCAATGGAAATGTGTGTTACCTAAAGCACTGTGGGTAACGGTGGGTTACACCTGCCCGTAGCGTAGCGTCGTGGTATAACGAAACGACCGTAGATATTCGTTATATCTTGACGTGATTCGTGACAGATGAGGAGAGATGTCTGCGTTAGTGTCTTGGGGGTTAGATGTGTGGTGTGTGTGTGGAACTCAATGGTGATCAGGGACGAATGATAATATCATTCCATTCTACGTCATCTCGCTGACTAGAGAGAGAGAGAGAGAGAGAGAGAGAGAGAGAGAGAGAGAGAGAGAGAGAGAGAGAGGAGCACTTGAGAAAAGAGAATAAATGAATTAATAGGGAAATACAGTAATTACTAGAGTAACACAACTTCTATCCATACCTTCCATTTCAATCTGACTTCAATTTGATTCTGACCTTGACAGTGAATTCAACAATATACACATTCCGCCCAACACAACAAACACAGAAGATCGTATGAGACTTAGGCTTTCTACAACGATTCTACAAGTCGCCTGTGCTACCTTCAGATCCCCACAACCACCTGAGACACGTGCAACAAGTCCCTCCCATAAATCTACAACAACAACTCCCACAACCCATTCCCACAACCCGCTCCCTCTCCCCACCCTTCAGTCAACACTCCCAAAAACAAAACGCGTGGCGTAATCTCCCCCGAGGCTCGCGTGGGACCTCGATGCACGGTTCTCAAAATGCAACAGCGTTACATACATACATTCAGAACTGGGATGGCTTAACAGGCAAGCCTCTTACCCACACACACACACACACACACACACACACACACACACACGGAGGATCCCTTGGGCCACAATGGACACCAGTAATAATATACACCAGTCGGCAGCATAACTCCCTGGTTTAATAATAAACCCGAATACCATCCCCGGCAACGAACAGGATGGTCGGTCGGTGAACCCGAGTGGGACTTGTTCATCCCAGGTGCAGACGGGCGGAGGTGAAGACATGAATACCATCCCCGCGTCGGCTCGCTGACGGCGGAGCGGAGCGAGGTGGGGGATGCGATGCGAAGGAAGGTCAGGGTTGAGGGAGTAGAAGAATTTAAGGAACAGGCTTTACTTACCCTTGACGAAGGGAGGGGTGGTGTGGTGGGAAGGGAGGGAGGGAGGGAGGTGGTGATGGCTTGGAGGCCGACGGGTTCTGAGCGATGAAGAATTTAATTAGGATTTGGCGAATTAGTTCTTTGGGAGGAGTGTTGATTGGAGGGAGGAGAGGAGGGAGAGAGAGAGAGAGAGAGAGAGAGAGAGAGAGAGAGAGAGAGAGAGAGAGAGAGAGAGAGAGAGAGAGAGAGAGGGGGGATGTAAGGTTTACTGCACGGGTTCCTGGGAGCGCGTTAATCAAGAGGAGGTTAGGAAAAGTAGAGAGAGAGAAAAAAAAACAATAGTGTTAAAGATCATTGGAGTCGAGTAAGGTGCTGGTTCTCTGAGCAGTTGACCGCTTCACAGACCCCACCCTAATCAAGTGTGTCGTCTGTATGATAAAACTGGGTCTGGATCATCCACCTGCATCAGTTAAAAGGCTCGTTCCTTCTCATCCCTGGACGTCTGTCTGCCTACATCAAAATGTTCAGCATGGTGGAACAGACCCCCCCAACCAACATACTTTCACCTGAGGTGAGCCTACTTCAGTGACCCGGTTGCATACATCAAGGATATAATAGACTTGGAGATTCTATACAGGTATTCTAATAATGGGAGGGAAAAGTATACATACTATGAAAAGCACGGGAAAAGTATATCATGAATAGTATGATATCCAGATGGTAATATCTCGCCTCCCGCAACAGAGGGTAAACATACCTTGACCATGATAACCAAAAGCATGTGAATGACGGATGGCCTAAGTTGGCGAAGAAGAAAAAAATGAAGATGATCATTTGAGAATAACGAATGAAACCGAAAAGTTTTCATGGGAGTGGCTGTAATGTTTCATGAGTCAGGTCGATGCTGGAGGCCCTGAGTAGCTAATGCCATGTTCGAATCCCATTAGACAACGTTCAATGTACTCGAGAATACGTACGTTACGTCAAAAAAAAAGAGTTCTTTTTCACTCTCTCTCTCTCTCTCTCTCTCTCTCTCTCTCTCTCTCTCTCTCTCTCTCTCTCTCTCTCTCTCTCTCAGCCCCTTCCTTCCTCTGAACGTCCGATATATATTATCTCTCTCTTATCTCTCACACACACACACACACACACACACACACACGCCGTGCTACCCACGGGTACGTACGTGGTGTATGCTACACTCACGGCTCGGCGGGGAAGTGGAGCGCACTGGTTCGATAACAGCGATGGGTGAAGGATGGGGTGAAGCGGGGTTTGGGGGGGATGGTCAGGTAATCGAAGCGGGAGGATAATGACTGGGTCGTGTAGAGAGGCCGTGGGGGTGGGAGCATGGTACAAACTATATTTACCGTCGATGGCTGATGGTGGTGATCGCACGCCACAAGCAGTTACCACAGGTCTTGGGCTAAACGAGAGAGAGAGAGAGAGAGAGAGAGAGAGAGAGAGAGAGAGAGAGAGAGAGAGAGAGAGAGAGAGAGAGAGAGAGAGAGAGAGAGTGGAGCCATCCGAAGGTGTCAGAACTGTGGAAATGTCATCTCGAATGGGACGCAAAAGCGCGCGTGCGAAATTTCGTGGTCTGTCTTTATCTCAACACTGCCCTGGCGCCAAGATGGCCCCGTAGTGGAAGTCTTAACGACAAATCGGCATAAACTGAGGATGTTAAACAAGGTTTAATTCAAGTATACACTGAGGTACATACATGCAAACGTCCAAAGTCACCATGGATTATGAATATGTACATGTGTATATGTCTGTGTATATTCATGTATATGTTGATATGTATATGTGTTTGTATGGGCGTTTACGTATGTAAGTGTGTGTATTTGAGTGGATGGGCCGTTCTTCGTCTGTTTCCTGGTGCTACCTCGCTGACGCGGAAGATGGCGATCAAGTATAATAAATGAATAAATGATATATATATATATATATATATATATATATATATATATATATATATATATATATATATATATATATATATACACCATTTTCTACGGAGGGATTCGAACCGCTGCCTCAAGCGTGGATTTCAGATGTCACAACATGTCGGTCTTCTGTGACACGATCATTTATCATGTACGCTTTACTACGCGTCTCTTTACGTAACTTCCCTGCATTGCGTATGAGGGAGGAAAAAAAATACGACCTGAATATGTAAATGGGAGGAAAACTGAGAGTCTGGGAGAGAGAGAGAGAGAGAGAGAGAGAGAGAGAGAGAGAGAGAGAGAGAGAGAGAGAGAGAGAGAGCTGGGGAGACACCGCACTGGGCTATGGCCTCTGGACTGGACTGGACCCTGGACTGGTAATATCTCTACCGAGAAAGGACAACGAGACTTCATTAGCCGTGGGCAGTCTAGCGTTAAGGGAGTCGTCGGACCAGACCTAACCTGATCAGGGTGGACGACTAGTAAGGTGGCTCAACCCCCCCGACCCTAACCTAACCCCTCCCTTCCTAAACCTCACCTAAACCCCCCTCCCCTTACAACCTCTCCTCCAACCCCAACCTCTCCCAGACACACACAGACTCGCCGAGTGTGGACGGTCGGGCGGCGAGAGAGAGAGAGAGAGAGAGAGAGAGAGAGAGAGAGAGAGAGAGAGAGAGAGAGAGAGAGAGAGAGAGAGAGAGAGAGACTCGACCCCCCTACCCACCCAACCCTCCACATGCGAACTCCTGAAAAATTACCGATTGAACTCAATTCAAGGAACTGGACACCACAGTTCCTTCGCCCAGGCACAATATATTATATTTTTTGGGGGGGGGCTGGACATGGTTTTACTACTGGTGGGTAAAAACCCGGTAGTACTACTAGAAACCACGGTTTATTGATAAGTAAAAACCCGGTATGGTACTACTAGAAACCACAGTTTATTAGTAAGTAAAAACCCGGCAATACTACCAGAAACCATGGTTCACTAGTGAGTAAAAACCCGGTAATACCATTAGAAAAAACAACAAAAAAAAAACCATAGTACCATTCGAAAACAGAATGCTGTATGGCGCTTCCACTAACCGTGTGTCAGTGAAACCAGACCGAATTTGACCGAACCTATACTCTTCTACAATCCTCGCTTGTTAATGTTAGGTCGAGGATGGTGTGAGTGAAGCAGAGACATATCTACATTATACTGACATAACATCTACCGTTGTTCTGAGCAATAACAAGAACAAAACAAGTTCTTTACAATCCTGTGTTGCTGGTGTAAGTATCATTCAAAAGACCATTGTACCATAACCCATTTTAAGGAAACTCAAGTCATATTTTTCCCTTGTTTGAGAGAGGAGGTCTATATACACATCGGCTTAATAACTAGTTAGTTCAATTTCAAGGAAACTCCAAGTCATATTTTCCCTTGTTTAAGAGAGGAGGTCTATATACACATCGGCTTAATAACTAGCTAGTTAAATTTTGGACAGTTTAAAGAATAAAAAGACTCATGATCACAACCAAGACGTTACTGGGGAAAAATTTAATCGCAATTACCGCGAAAACAACCAATGAATCCGCGACATGGATCACGAGTGGTTATAACACACTGATAATGTCTCGTGTGTCCATCCTCCTCCTTGGTTATAACACACTGATAATGTCTCGTGTGTCCATCCTCCTCCTCCTTCCCCCCTAAAACCCTCCATCAATGTCCTTTCTTCCCCCAACAATAGTGGCTGACCCCGCCAACCATACAAGGAGGAGCGGACATCATTAAATTCCCCTCTCAAAAAAAGAAGAAAAAAAAAAAAAGGAAATCACAAAATTCGTCTCTAATAACATGGCTCAGAATGAAGGGTGCCAAATGGGGATATTTCAAGTTGAGTCTTCTCTCATACTTTAAACCCTTGACTTAGCTAATTCATATAAACTAGCAGTTAACTCCCTTCTACTTACTATGTTAACCCCTTGACTTAGCTAATTCATATAAACTAGCAGTTAAATCCCTTCTACTTACTATTTAACCCCTTGACTTAGCTAATTCATATATAACTAGCAGTTAACTCCCTTCTACTTACTATGCCACAACATCTACATCACACTTGTAGACAAGGATCTCATTCATAATCTCGCTTCGTAATTGTCGATATTGTCAAATACTTCTAACCATAAAAGGTATGCAAAGGCCAATCATACTGCGTAATTAAGTCGAAATGACCGTTACAGACACTCAGGTCTTTAAGATGGATGAAGATAATCATATGCAAATATATGCGAAGATGGATGAAGATAATCATATGCAAATATATGCGAAGATGGATGAACACAATGATATGCAAATATATGCGAAGATGGATGAAGATAATGATATGCAAATATATGCGAAGATGGATGAAGACAATGATATGCAAATATATGCGAAGATGGATGAAGATAATCATATGCAAATATAGGCGAAGGTCGCATACGAATGGGTTTTCCTTCACGCACGTGACATAAGATGAAATATACAAGCCCAAATATGTACAAAGAAAAACTATTACGAAGGAATACAGTAGAATACAAAGGAATTCAAACTACACCAAAACACTGGCTCCCTCTTGTCAAAGCTGTTTGAGATACGTAAGTGTGGTGAATGCTAGAAGCCATACAGGGAATTCAAAAGAAAATGACTTGCAGATAGTCATTGTTTCTAAGGTGGCGGGATACGTGAAATATCACATCTTCATGTACAAGATACGGGTCTATAGAACAAATGATGATTAAGCTAAGCAGTGGGAGAAATTTAACAAAAAATAAAAAACGGAAGAATGTTAAGTTTTCCAGAAAACGGGGCGTTTTAATAAAGGTCCCAATGTTCCCGATGCTCGCGTGATAGCAACACCTAGGGGCTTTTAAAGTCACCGTTTAAAGGGACGTACTATTGACCTTTTTCGAAACGCCATTTGGGAAGTCCCTACTGCTTTTATGTTTTGTATAGAAAAACTATGAAAAAAGGGGGAGGGGGTTAAAGGAATATAGTTCAGAGTTAAGGTAATAGGAGAGGAATATGACAGAGAGTTAAGGGGGTACAAACGGTACATGATACAGAGTTAAGGCGGTACAAACGGAACATGATACAGAGTTAAGGGGGTACAAACGGATATGATACAGAGTTAAGGGGGTACAAACGGAATATGATACAGAGTTAAAGGGTACAAACGGAATATGATACAGAGTTAAGGGGGAGAAACGGAATATGATAGAGAGTTAAGGGGCTACAAACAGGAACACGATATAGAGTTAAGGGGGTACAAACGGAGGGGGTACAAACAGAACTGATACAGAGTTAAGGGGGTACAAACGGAATATGATACAGAGTTAAGGGGGTACAAACGGAACATGATACAGAGTTAAGGGGGTACAAACAGAACACGATACAGAGTTAAGGGGGTACAACAGAACATGATACAGAGTTAAGGGGGTACAAACGGAACATGACAGAGAGTTAAGGGGGTACAAACGGAACACGATACAGAGTTAAGGGGTACAAACGGAACACGATACAGAGTTAAAGGGTACAAACGGAACATGATAGAGAGTTAAGGGGGTACAAACGGAACACGATACAAAGTTAAGGGAGTAACACTATTGTGAATCATGTTTAATGATACAAAATGAAGTTATATCTTGTATCTCAGCTTGAGAAGTATGGCTTGGCTCATAAACTTCCGTCTACTGCATCTTAGACATTCTTCGACGTAAACTTTACGACGGAACGTAGTATCATACCACTGCATTCGTATGTGATTCTACCACGACATTACAGAGAGTTACAGAATATTCGCGTCAATTCATATATACGTATATTCACTGCTCTTTACATGTAATTTACCGAGAAAGATTCCAACTGTTTTTGAATATGTATATATATATATATATATATATATATATATATATATATATATATATATATATATATATATATATATACAGCGACAAAGCAAAATAAAAAAATAAATATATATATATATATATATATATATATATATATATATATATATATATATATATATATATAAATACATATATATATATATATATATATATATATATATATATATATATATATATATATATATATATATATTCGCCACTGCCAACCAGTTAGTTGTTCAAGCCTACAGAGTATATTACCGAACTACCCTTAAAGGCAGTTACCATATTTTGAATATGGGGAAACAACTCATTTGTCCCTTTCTTACTTATACTTACTTACGGTGAACTTCATTACGAAACAGACAAAAATCGGTAATACATTTTACAGCACTGAATTAAGTTCATATTTCGTAATGTAGACATTTTTCTCTTGCTTAATTATGTTTATAAAAAAAAATTACAAAAACGGTGTTAATGTTTCACAAGCTCGTGTGATATTTAGTTTCATGTGCAGCGAATAAAAAAAAAATATAAGAAATCATATGAATACATGAACGTTAAAGATTCGGGTTACGATATATGAGAGAGAGAGAGAGAGAGAGAGAGAGAGAGAGAGAGAGAGAGAGAGAGAGAGAGAGAGAGAGAGAGAGATGCGAAGACAAAACAACAGACTCCCGCCACCCGTTTCCAACGAACCACTTGGCTGTTCCCCAAGGTGTGTGTGTGTGTGTGTGTTCGTGTACTACGGCCGGCTACAGCAAGGGCGTTTTCCCCCCCACGTTACTAACATCTTCCCGACCTTAGTGTCACAAGAACGTTTAGATCCTTCATGACCCCGGGTGGGGATGTTGGGGGGGTGTGTGTGTGTAAAGAAAACGGATACCCTCATAGTTCACGACAACCTTACTTTTAAGACTTTAACAACACTAACGATCGTTTTGCCGAAGCTGTAGCCTAATTAGTCTCAAATGATCTGACGCTCGTCACTAAAATGATGTTCTCCCCGACCTTGAGTGCTGAAATACGCCATTAATTTCCTTAAAAACACACCACCAATCAAAACAAAGGAGTAGGGAGGGGCGGGTCGGGCGGGCGGAGGCAACGTAAACACCAATGAGAGGCGTTCCATTCGGCCTTTCTCTCGTAACACTGACAAGTTATTCATACCCTCTACAGCAAACGTAGCATGACTAACCTTGTCTTCGTTACCTTCTGCCTCGTCTATCGCTCCTGTGATGCCTCGTTACGGACAGAAGCGCCTCCAAGGGCGTGACATGGCGATTTACTGACACACACACACACACACACCAGCGATGCACGTCCGCTCGCCGGAATGACAACAAGGGAGAGAGAGACCAGCGGAACCGAATCAGGGTTCGAGCGCCTGAACGGGACAGCGAACGAAGCAATGACTCGCCAATACACAACACCATCGCATTATTCATTTCCTTGCGTACCAAGTGGATATCCGTCCTTACACCGATGAGTATATGAGTAAATAAATGAATAACCACTCACGCTCATACTACTAGAAGAGAAATGGACGGGAGAGTAAGCGATAGACACTACCCAGCAGAGCGAACATGCTACTGGTTTGAACGCGTCAGTGTTTCACAACACGGCGACTCCCCCGCGGGCTTGGGAAGAAAGCCTTTCACATATTGCTTCTCTCATACTTGATTAGAATTCTCCTCTCACGGCGCTCATGGCCACATATCTATACACACATATGTAGGTATATATATATATATATATATATATATATATATATATATATATATATATATATATATATATATATATATACCGTATATATACATATAAGCTGTGGCTTCGGTGCATTATTACATGACAGCTAGAGATTGAGTGTGAACGAATGGGGCCTTTGTTGTCTTTTCCTAGCGCTACCTCGCACACATGAGGGGGGAGGGGGTTGTTATTCCATGTGTGGCGAGGTGGCGATGGGAATGAATAAAGGCAGACAGTATGAATTATGTATGTACATGTGTATATATGTATATGTCTGTGTGTGTATATATATATGTATACATTGAGATGTATAGGTGTGTATATTTGCGTGTGTGGACGTGTATGTATATACATGTGAATGTGGGTGGGTTGGGTCATGCTTTCGTCTGTTTCCTTGCGCTACCTCGCTAACGCGGGAGACAGCGACAAAGCAAAATGAATAAATAATATAAATATAAATACATATATAACTTCTGATGTGAGACCCATTTTAGTACGTCAGAACCACAAAATTATTCGAACGTTTCATTTCCGTCGTGTGATGCGCGGTTCACTTAAATCAGAAATACTCGATATTTCCATTTCTGTTTATCAAACTGAAAATGCAGAATTGTGAAGGGGGTGGGGGTGGTAGGGTGGGGGGGAGGGGGTAAAAAAAAATGGACAATTCTTTCGTTTCATTTAAACGTGCATATGACGTGAGCCTGAAAGCATCAAAATACTGGGCAATAAAAGATATGCAGATGTTTCTCTGCGCTCAGTGCTATGAACTGATAGACCGATATTTTGCCGATAGACAAACCCATATATTCTCTCTCTCTCTCTCTCTCTCTCTCTCTCTCTCTCTCTCTCTCTCTCTCTCTCTCTCTCTCTCTCTCTATCTATCTATCTATCTATCTCTCTCTCTCTTACATAAATACGCTTCCGGTCGTACGCAAGTTGAATCGCCGTTCACTTAATATGATTAGGCAATCAGTGAGCGCCCGCTTGTCCAGATGGGTCGTTTGTGTGTGTGTGTGTGTGTGTGTGAGTGTCTGTATGTATGTGTGTGTGTGTGTGTGTGTGTGTGTGTGTGTTTGTAGTGAGAATGTATTGTGTCTTAGTATTTCATCTTAAGCATCTGTATAAGTTGTTCAAGCTTATGCAACTGGTGGTTATTATACCTTGACGTTGAAGGTATTAACGACCCTTGTACGACGAGAGGCGTAACCCCCACATAACCAGCCAACCAACCAACCATTTTCTATGAGCTTAGTCGTTACATTTTCATGTTGAGGGTCTTAATGACCCTGACAGCTTATAGGTCAAAAACGCAAACGAGTAACGAGCGAATTGCTGCTGTATTTCCCGTATGTCTGACGTTTAACGATACTCGTTAACGACATTTACTCGTTGAACTTACCATTCATTTCAACATCTGTGGGCTCTAAGGACATAAAGTATATATAATTTTCAGTCATTCAGCGCGCTGGTCGCTGATCAACCCTCCCAGATAAGGAAACAGACCAAGGCAAAGGCGCGTTCCTTCAGGCTGAAAGTACTTCACTTCAGGCTCAAAGTATTTCACTTCACTTCAGGCTCAAAGTATTTCACTTCACTTCAGGCTCAAAGTATTTCACTTCACTTCAGGCTGAAAGTATTTCACTTCACTTCAGGCTGAAAGTATTTCACTTCACTTCAGGCTCAAAGTACTTCACTTCACTTCAGGCTGAAAGTATTTCAGTTCACTTCAGGCTCAAAGTATTTCACTTCACTTCAGGCTCAAAGTATTTCACTTCACTTCAGGCTCAAAGTATTTCACTTCACTTCAGGTTCAAAGTATTTTACTTCACTTCAGGCTCAAAGTACTTCACTTCAGGCTCAAAGTACTTCACTTCAGGCTCAAAGTATTTCACTTCACTTCAGGCTCAAAGTATTTCACTTCACTTCAGGCTCAAAGTATTTCACTTCACTTCAGGCTCAAAGTACTTCACTTCACTTCAGGCTCAAAGTACTTCACTTCACTTCAGGCTCAAAGTACTTCTCTTCACTTCAGGCTCAAAGTACTTCTCTTCACTTCAGGCTCAAAGTACTTCTCTTCACTTCAGGCTCAAAGTATTTCACTTCACTTCAGGCTCAAAGTATTTCACTTCACTTCAGGCTCAAAGTACTTCTCTTCACTTCAGGCTCAAAGTACTTCTCTTCACTTCAGGCTCAAAGTATTCACTTCATTTCAGGTTCAAAGTATTTCACTTCACTTCAGGCTCAAAGTACTTCACTTCAGGCTCAAAGTATTTCACTTCACTTCAGGCTCAAAGTATTTCACTTCACTTCAGGCTCAAAGTATTTCACTTCACTTCAGGCTCAAAGTATTTCACTTCACTTCAGGCTCAAAGTACTTCACTTCACTTCATGCTCAAAGTACTTCACTTCACTTCAGGCTGAAAGTACTTCAGCTCACTTCAGGCTCAAAGCATTTCAGCATATTGATGTCTTCTACCTTCAGGCTGAAACCGTGTCGTGTGGGAGCCCCTATCTGTTGTTATTGTTGTTGTTGTTGTTGTTGTTGTTGTGGGGTCTGTATTCGAACCCACAGTATCGCATCTTAATGGAATCTAGAACAAGAAGTGCCAGCCACTCTGATTTTCCCAAAGATGTACCTCACCTTTTACACGAGCTTCTTTTCTCAACATTTTAGTTAAATTAAATTTGATGTTCATTAATTTTCTCTCTTTTTTATCGATTTTTAAGAATTTTTTTTTTTGAGAAAATTTAAATTTTCTTTTTTCGAAATTGTGAGTGAGTGAGAGTCGCTGAGAAAAATTTTCCTTCTTTTTTTTCTTTTTTTTTCGATCAATATTTTTTTGTCATCACTTTTGGATGTCATCACATCAATTATTTCTCGCCACATCATCTCTATCGCCATTATCATCGCTCTCATCACACTGATTAGCGTTATCTCTCTTTTGATATTACAGATGGTATCGGCCTATATATTACAGATGATATCGGCCTATATATTACAGATGGTATCGGCCAATATATTACAGATGGTATCGGCCTATATATTACAGATGATATCGGCCTATATATTACAGATGGTATCGGCCAATATATATGGTTCACCTTCTGTATATCTTTTTTTTCTTTCTTTTCATATGTAGCGAGAGTGTATGTGACCTTAGACTAAATACAAACACCCACAGAAAATGAAAAAGAAATGTTTTCGTAAAGATTCTTCGATCAGTGGTTATCCAAAACAGCGTAGCGTTTAACGCTGGCTCTGGCAGTCGACTGGCCTACCAGTTGGCTTGGCTAATCATCCATTCCAAGACTGGGGATGGAGATTGGAACACCGATGGAGATTGGAACGCCTTGAATATCGAAAAAGGCACTTCGCTTGAGACTGGTATGGCATTAAAGAAAATACATCATCGGCGTGAACTTAACAAAAAAGGTGAGATATTGAACGCAATCAAGAATGAACGTCATATATATAAAAACCTCAAAATACGTCTCACCTCTGATTACATCATAGGCACCAGGATCGATTAACGGTGACCTGTATGTTCCTCGTGACGTAGGACACTGGAGAACAGGCCAAGAGACAGACTATCCCCACTAAAAAGCGTATCCACACACACACACACACACACACACACTCACACTCCCTCCCGAGCGAGCGAGGGAGCGAGGGAGGAACACCCCCACCTCACCCCTCTCCTCCTCCTATCCCTTCCTCCTCCAGGCGCACATAACAACTCCTCATCGCGGATACATTGTTCCATTACCCGGGAGATTGGATCTGTATTAAGGTGTCAAGCCCACCAAATCACGAGTCACCCACCCTCCTCCCCATGTTGTGGATATCCCAGCGTCTCAACCCAGGGACTCGTCTGTCGAACACGGTGTGTGTGTCTCCCTCCCTCCCTCACATCCGCCACAAGTCGACTACATTTAGAGATCGTCTACACACACACACACACACGAGATCGGGGTCTACCACTCATCTATGGCGGAAGAGGCGAGAAGACAGTACCCTTCCAGATCTAGATTTTTGGGCGAACTTTTATAATCACTTTTTTTTTTCATCTGTGACACATGCAATCGTTTCGCGCGTTGCTTAACGACCAAGGTCTCGAATTGAATTGATCGTGAACAGCAACTTCGAGGCCCTCCACTCCTTAGATCATTAATGCCCATGGTGACTCTTTCATTCCTCTAAAACAACGAGGAAAATAGGAAAGAAAAATAGAACACAGAGGTCAAGTGTATGCGAACATGGTGCATCGTATTACCGATACAGGTGATCACAACTCAGTAAAGTAATACACTGTTACGAGGTTCCCTTTTGGATACGCACGGCAGTGTATGTCGTATGTATATTTACTCCATTGTGTAGATAGATACACGGTGAGGGTACGCATATATATATATATATATATATATATATATATATATATATATATATATATATATATATATATATATATTGAACTTAGTGGTTGTTGACCGTTCAACGCTCGTTAAGCCAGATTCTCTGCAACGTATGCCAAATGTACGTGAAAAACTGGTTTGCATAATTTGACAGCAGTATTATAAACATCACTCTGAGGAACCAATGCTAAATGTATATATATATATATATATATATATATATATATATATATATATATATATATATATATATATATATATATATATATATACATATATATATATATATATATATATATATATATATATATATATTATATATATATATATATATATATACATATATATATATATATATATATATATATATATATATATATATATATATATATATATATATATCTTCATGTCGCCGAATGAGGCCAATTCTTCGTCTGAGTTTGGCGCTACCTCGCTACCGCGGGAAATATACAGAAAACATCTTTCTTTCAAGACGTGGCTACGTCCTGAGAGTAACCTATAAAACACATACATTCCGACCGCAGGGAAATCTCTCCACCTTAAAGGAACGTATTCGGTTGTTATGCAAACGGAATTTGATCCTCTTTGATGGCGCGAGTTCAGGCCTGCTGGGAGGGGGTCGGGTGTGGGTTTAAGACTGTGGTAAGTCGTGTAGAAAAC
>NC_092228.1:6350761-6380761 GCF_036320965.1 Panulirus ornatus
GGATGCCTTGGGAAAGTCCATATGGAAATGGGATGCCTTGGGGAAGTCCATATGGGAATGGGATGCCTTGGGGAAGTCCATATGGAGATGGGATGCCTTGGGGAAGTCCATATGGAGATGGGATGCCTTGGGGAAGTCCATATGGAGATGGGATGCCTTGGGGAAGTCCATATGGGAATGGGATGCCTTGGGGAAGTCCATATGGGAATGGGATGCCTTGGGGAAGTCCATATGGAGATGGGATGCCTTGGGGAAGGTCCATATGGAAATGGGATGCCTTGGGGAAGTCCATATGGGAATGGGATGCCTTGGGGAAGTCCATATGGAGATGGGATGCCTTGGGGAAGTCCATATGGAAATGGGATGCCTTGGGGAAGTCCATATGGGAATGGGATGCCTTGGGGAAGTCCATATGGAGATGGGATGCCTTGGGGAAGTCCATATGGAGATGGGATGCCTTGGGGAAGTCCATATGGGAATGGGATGCCTTGGGGAAGTCCATATGGAGATGGGATGCCTTGGGGAAGTCCATATGGAGATGGGATGCCTTGGGGAAGTCCATATGGGAATGGGATGCCTTGGGGAAGTCCATATGGAGATGGGATGCCTTGGGGAAGTCCATATGGTAATGGGATGCCTTGGGGAAGTCCATATGGAGATGGGATGCCTTGGGGAAGTCCATATGGAGATGGGATGCCTTGGGGAAGTCCATATGGAAATGGGATGCCTTGGGGAAGTCCATATGGAAATGGGATGCCTTGGGGAAGTCCATATGAAAATGGGATGTCTTGGTGAAGTCCATATGGAGATGGGATGCCTTGGGGAAGTCCATATGGGAATGGGATGCCTTGGGGAAGTCCATATGGGAATGGGATGCCTTGGGGAAGTCCATATGGGAATGGGATGCCTTGGGAAAGTCCATATGGAAATGGGATGCCTTGGGGAAGGTCCATATGGAAATGGGATGCCTTGGGGAAGTCCATATGGAAATGGGATGCCTTGGGGAAGTCCATATGGAAATGATCAGCTCATCAAAAATGGAAATAATAGGAATAGAAACATGAAGTGAAGCTGGGTTCCATGGTTTATCTATTCTCATTGCAGTGTTTGCTATAATGAGTAATTAATGCGGACAATGCTATCAGGTGGTTTAAAAAAAAAATTGGTGTTTTTAAAAAAAAAAACGCGAAGTTAACTTATCGCTAAGCTATATGTGACTTTGTGTTGATAACTGTGTCCAGAAATACATTCATATTTTTTCTTTTTTTCGATGAGTTGTGGCACGTCAGAGTGAGAGATAGCGCGAGAGATGACGACCTGGTAAAATCGCCTCGTTACCTGTGACCTGGTGACGTGGGCGTTCGACGCAGTCTGCGACCTGGGTAATTAGACGTTACGTTCTGTGTGCGACCTGGGTAAACATGCGTTCAACTCATGATGTACGACCTGGTTAATCAAACTCTCAACCTACACTCGTTACGACCTGGTAAATCACTCAACACCCACACGCTCGTTACGACCTGGTAAATCACTCAACACCCACACGCTCGTTACGAACCTGGTAAATCACTCAACACCCACACGCTCGTTACGACCTGGTAAATCATTCAACTCCCACACGCTCGTTACGACCTGGTAAATCACTCAACACCCACACGCTCGTTACGAACCTGGTAAATCACTCAACACCCACACGCTCGTTACGACCTGGTAAATCACTCAACCCCCACACGCTCGTTACGACCTGGTAAATCACTCAACACCCACACGCTCGTTACGACCTGGTGAATCACTCAACACCCACACGTTCGTTACGACCTGGTGAATCACTCAACACCCACACGCTCGTTACGACCTGGTGAATCACCTAATGGCTTACGACCTGTGGGGTGGCGGGCAAACCACACCACACACGTTCAACTACGACCTCGTAACTCGGACACACCATCTCTTTGAAGAACTAAAATGACGTCGTATTAAAACGCAAAAAAAAAAAACCACACATTTACATTTTTCTGCTTCATAAAATTCCTCTTCCAACGAACACACACACACACACACACACACACACACACACACACACACTCACGCACACTTACACACACACACACACACACACACACACACACACACACACATACACACACACACACACACTCACGCACACTTACACACACACACACACACACACACACACACACACACACACACACACACACACACACACACACACACACACTTACACACACACACACACACACACACACACACACACACATACACACACACACAAGGTCGGCTTTTGGGGAGTCGGGTGCAGTCGGAACGCGTAATTACACCAACATTAACCACACGCTTGCGGGGGGGGGGGGGGTGAGGTTAACCACACCTGGGGGGGGAGGATGAAGTTAACCACACGCTTGGGGGAGGGGGGGAGGTTGGGGGAGTGAGGGTGGGGGGTGGTGTGAGGTTGGGGGATGGGTGATTTTGGGGTGAGGTGAGGTGAGTTGTGGTGAGGTGAGGTGTGGTGTGGTGTGGTGTTGTGTGGGGTGAGGTGTGGTGAGGTGTGGTGTGGTGTGAGGTGTGGTGTGGTGTGTGGTGTGAGGTGTGCTGTGAGGTGTGAGGTGTGGTGTGGTATGGTGTGGTGTGAGGTGTGGTGTGGTGTGAGGTGAGGTGAGGTGTCGTGTGGTGTGAGGTGAGGTGTGGTGTGAGGTGAGGTGTGGTGTGAGAGGGGGGCAATTATCTCCATTTCTCATTCATTTCTGCTTTCGTTGTCGAGGCATTTTGAAAACCACCCCCACCCCATTAAGAAAAACAAACCCCCCCCCCCAAAGACGAATGATAGGTACACACCAGACCTGGGAAAATACGACAGAAAGAAAGAAAAAAAAATTGAGCTATAACTTTAGAATGACACGACACACCATTCTGAGGCGAGACCCGCGTTCTATACCTAGAAATACACACACGGACGGTGAGCGACAGTTCTGGTGGTGGGGTGAGGGGAGGTGAGGGTGAGGGGAGGAGGGTGAGGGGAGGAGAGGGTGAGGGGAGGAGAGGGTGAGGGGAGGAGAGTGAGGTGTGAGGGGAGGAGGGTGAGGGTGAGGGGAGGACAGGGTGAGGGGAGGAGGGGGGGTGAGGGTGAGGGGAGGAGGAGGGTGAGGGTGAGGGTGAGGAGAGGGAGGGGAGGGGACGACACCAGCCAGCGCCCGAGTAATTCGGAATGAAATTATTCGCTAAGGCCAGAGCATCAGCGACCTGGAACGAGGCCATTACGGGATTCCGAAACAGTACAGTAACTGCCTCCGCCTAGTTCACTAACGCCCTTCTCTGTTACGTCCCTGGTATAGAGCTGGCTGCGGCTGGCGCTGTTTGCTGGTGTGTGTGTGTGTGTGTGTGTGTGTGTGTGTGTGTGTGTGTGTGTGTGTGCGCAGTCGTTATAATGTAACGAGCATATGCCCGCGCCAGTCATGATACTGGTGTATTAAGCTGATGATTTTTATCTTTCTTTTCTTTTTTTCAGTTTCGCTAAAATTGACTGATGATCTAATCTTGATTTTTCTTTTTTTTTTTGGGTGGGATTTACTTTGAGTGAAACTGACGCCGTTGGGCGAGCGCCTTCCCTAACCTCCGTGTGCCTCCTCAAACGAAAACCGATGAATTAACCAGAGAGTAACGAGTTGTGCTCTCCACTCGTACCTACCTCTCGTGCACGAGTGGAAAACTGGAGTTTTAATTCTTCTTTTCTTTTTTTTTCCATCTTCTGGGTCATAAAGGTCAAATATATATATATATATATATATATATATATATATATATATATATATATATATATATATGTATATATATATATATATATATATATATATATATATATATATATATATATATATATATATATATATATATATATATATAATTTTCCAAAAGAAGGAACAGAGAAGAGGGCCAGGTGAGGATATTCCCTCAAAGGCCCAGTCCTCTGTTCTTAACGCTACCTCGCTATCGCGGGAAATGGCGAATAGTATGAATATATATATATATATATATATATATATATATATATATATATATATATATATATATATATATATATATATATATATATATATATTTATATATATATATATATATATATATATATATATATATATATATATATATATATATATATATATATATATATATATATATATATATCTGTCGATTGCAACCCGTCCCAAACACGTGTTCCTTTTGCCACGAGCTGAGAGGCGCTGGGCGACCAGAGAATGTTGTGAGAGACGGGGACGACCCCCACGACCCCCTTCTCAGCCCATAACACCCCCTGACCCGCTGTCAGTGCCCCCCACAACAACAACAACAACAACAACAACAACAACCTACAACCAACAGGAGGAGGAGGAGGAGGAGGAGGAGCCATCGCCATCACTCCCCATTCCCCACTCCCCAACACCGTCCCTTTACATACGACCTCTTCGCCTCCTCCTGGCATACATCATCCCTCCTTCCCTCCTTCCCTCCCTCCCGAAGGCCTTCATTACGACCCCCCCCTTCCCCCCATCCCTCCCTTCAACCTCCCTAACCTTCATTACTATATCTCCTCCCCTTTGAACCTCCCTTTACAAGACCAGGTGCCTCCCACTCCTCCTCCTCCTCTCTTTCAGAGAGAGAGAGAGAGAGAGAGAGAGAGAGAGAGAGAGAGAGAGAGAGAGAGAGAGAGAGAGAGAGAGAGAGAGAGAGGTGGCCTTGACAAGGGTGTTGCTGGCCATAGATAGAGAGGCTTTTGACCTACACAGAACCTTCGACCCTCCCTCCCTCCTCCCTCCCCACCACCACCACGAAGCCCCCAAATAAAAAAAATATTCTCTTTCACAAAATTTCATTTTTCTCTTTTTTTTTTTTAACCCCCATATTTAAAGCTGCCTGCACTCTACACCTTCAATAGAGCCAGGGTGCTCTAGCAGCTTGCTCTGTCTCGAGAGTGAACTAGGATTTTACTAGACCTGCAGGGTTTTTTTTTCTCTAGAATTCCACTCATCTGTCTATCCTAGTATCGTAGATTCTCAATATCTGCCTGGATTCACCGGAGTAGATCAAGCATTCTGTAGAAGACCAAGTCTTCAGTGGGACCAGGCCCCTTAATGAGCTAGCTACGCTGTCAGGTAAATAGAGAGAATTCCTTAACAGGGTTACCCCCTTATGAGTTACGGTGTGAGGTCAACAGAGAGTAATCTTTCATTGGGTGTTAACCCCTTGTGAGGTTAAACTGTGAGGTAACCTGGCAATTTATCTGAGATGGGGTACCACCACTCCCTCCATTGCATGGGAAGTAGAGGGGCTAGCACTAAATAGGGCCATCATTTCTGACTTACGTTTATGAGGCAAAGGGAGGGTCATTCTTCATAATCCTCTCCTCCTAAGACTGGTGAAGGATTTAAGGATTTAAGGATTTAAGGGGTTGTCAGACACGACCCCTTCCCTCCACCTCCACCCACTTCGCCTATCCCTCAAAATGGCAAGGGAAAGGGGATGTGCTCTTCCAAAAAAAAAAAAAACCCTCCCTTTCCCTTAACCTCCTTAGACACAACCCTTCCCAACCCCAATCCACTTCGCCTATCCCTCTAAATGGCAAGGGAAAGGGGATGTGCTCTTCCAAAAAAAACCCTCCCCCTTTTCCCTTAACCTCCTCAAAAGTCACTAGCGCGACGAATGCTCTCATCATCTTCCTACCCAGTGAAGGCTTCGTATGCCACGATATAACGTGCAAGTTCCCGCTACCAACATACATTCAGAGGACCTGCGGAGGATGTGATCCTCCTCTACTGTCCTTTGTACTGATTAAATCACACTTCAGCACTGAGTGTGTGTACTTTTGCTTCTCTTTTTTTTTTTTTTTCCTCCCCTCCCCCCTTGAGCTTGGGATCCGAGTCTGTATTTGTTCAGGGATCTCGATTTTATTTTCCGACAACGCGTATTTACATCTGGTACATTAAACTGGGGGAGGGAGGTGTAGTGGTGATGTGGTGGTGTGGGGTTTATGCTTAAGTTATATCCCTATGAAATCTCCCGGTTCACAATGGGGGAATTATCTTCATCCCTCCAACCCCACCCAACCCAACCCTCCACTCCCCCATCCTAATTTTACGATTGTTCTAACTGCTCTATTGAGGTGGGCTGGATCCTACGTAACGTAGGCATTTTATTTTCTCCCTCCCTCCTCCTCCTCCTCCCCCACCTCCGCTTAAATGTAAATAGATGTAAGAATGGTTTAATGATAACAATGATTCTCTCCTCCCGATCCCGTGTGCCATGAAGGGAGAGAGAGAGGAACTGTCATGAAAGATTCAGCGGATGCGACCGTTCTCGTCCCTGGCTTGGATAGAGATCCACCTGGGTCATCACAACACGCCTCGCCTCACGCCACACGCCTCCCGCCCGCCGCCCGCCGCCCCCTGCTGTATCTATAGTCCAACGGCATCACTCCAGACGGCCCAGAGAACTCAGCATGACGTATATAACAACACGGGAATCTTGAGAGATCGGGTGAGACGAATTTATTCCGTTAAAGTTCAGTCTGAAAACTCCCATCTTTTTTTCTTTTTTTTTCTCTCCCAGGATTAAGAAGCGCCTCTCTTCTTGACACAGTCCGCGCGATTGGTGTCGACTCGCATGGTATGTGAAGGAGTGGTTCATTTGATAATGACAGGTCACGAATGAACATTTCAGGGAGACTCTTGTCAGGGAAGTGCCTATGACGATACAGTTTCAAATGCGTCTTTTTTTCTTTTTGAATGATTCGATGTGTGGGTAATGGAGAATCATAGCCAGTGGCTCTGTCTTCTTATACACCTCTATACATTCTCTTTCATACTTTATTTCCCATTTCATCCACTTGCTTTCTCCTCTTTCTCTCAATTCATCCACATTTTTTTCCCAAATTTTCATCGAAGGTACTTGTAGCTAGGCACTCTATCCCTCCAATTTCTATACACCTCTCTCGTCATTCAAGACACATCTCATTCTACAACAGAAATGGTCATAAGAACTTCTATATTGAGCTTTAAAGATGGCGAGGAGGTTCTCAAAGCCCATCAAAATTACTCTCATGGCTGAGAGGTTTGAAGATTCACAAATCCCTTATACATATATATCCTTCGAGACGTCCTTGTACACTTGGCCCCTTGGAAGCGAGGGACTTGGGTCTGAAAACGAGGGACTTGGGTCTGAAAACTCATCAACCCATTATACCATGTCTACAAAACTTGAATGTAAAGATTTCTTTCTCTTATCCTGACACAACCCATTTACAGGAATCGGATTGAAACGTGCTTCTGAGATCAAATGCTCCTACACAGGGTGAGTTATGTCAACTGAGCATCGGATGACGTGATACGTCGTCTTGAATTTCATTTCCATCCCTCCCGATCCCTTATAAGTACAGCCGGGGGCTGTCTGAATCCTATGCTCTTTCGCGGGTCGATCGGATCTATACCCGATATTGGGTTCCATGCAATTATATACCCACGGGGTAGGACGGATGGCTATCCACGTCAGGTTTGGTTCGACTGAATCTTTCGTGGCACAGCTTCGGGGACCGTACCGTCGCGCCCAAGGGAAGTTTGGTTGAGAGGGTCATTAGTGCTTCATCCAGCACGCGTGAACAGCTCTCCTTCAAGTAGCATGAGACCCATGAAGTATATAAAAAGGTCTTCTGGTACCCACAACCGAAGGACGCTTTCTCTCCCTCTCTCTCGCCCGCCTGCGCCATACACACACACACACACACACACATATACATATATACGTAGGTCACATTTCGTACAAATTTTCTTAAAAGAGATAGCCTCGCGCTCTTACCAGGAGAGAGCGAGGGTTCCGCCCTAATGGGGTTTAATGTAAGCAATTAAACAATGGAGTCATTTCTAAATGAGTAAAAAGCCTCATTCCTCTTCCTGAAAAAAAAAAAAGAAAATGAATAAGATCTCCCAAGTCCTGGGCGAAAAAACTCAATGGCTGAATTTCGAGAATTTTGGGAACAGGATTTGTCAAAGAGAGGGAAGGGGAAAAGGGGAGGTGGGTGGTGAGGGAGCACTTAAGAATAAAAAGAAGAAAAAGTTCCCTATTACGAGATATTCAATTCAGCTTGCTAGACTCACTCCCATCTTAATACTTCGTAGGTCTGCTCTGCCTTAACTCTTATCTTATTCATCCATGGCAATTCATGCTTCGTATATTCCCATCCTTTTTGAAAATATTTTGTCATGGCTTCCTAAATATGTTAGAAAAGAAAAAGAGACAAAAACTCCAAGTTCCCATTTCTCCATGGATAATACTAATGATAAAAATGATAATGATAATAATAATGATAATAATAATAATAATAATAAGAATAATGATAATAATAATAATAATAATAATAATAATAATAATAATAATAATAATAATAATAATGATAATAACAATAATAATAATAATAATAATAATGATAATGATAATAATAATAATAATAATAATAATAATAATAATAAGTTGTAACAATGGTAATAATAAAAACAACGAACGTGTGTTGAGAATATTTTCTTTTAAGAAATAAATTCTTACCTGTCTGAGGCGACATCCAGTGCTCAAATATGCTTAGGGAATTCATCTACAAAAAACATATTCAGTTCTTAACAAATCTTCCAACTTTAAACTACATACATCTTATGCCAAAACTTCAATGATTTCTTTCTTTTTCCCATTATTCGTTATCATTACTCTTCATCCTATTATCATTTTTCTCATATCTCTCCCTTTCTACCTTCTCATGTCCACCTCTTTCTCTCACTCCAGCATCGGTCCTTTCCCTCAACTTTCATCTTTAAATTTACTACTCTCAACCTGCATTTTTATATCAATCTGACCATCTTCTCTTCCTCTACCAGATGCTATTGGCCGACTGGAGTGTATCACTGGTATTTAACACATCCAACAACCATCATAATATAACCAGTAAACAAGGTGATTAACACTTCTAATTGCTAATTATAAGTGGGTCTACAGACCATCCTAATTGCTAATATCTAATGACCCGATTCTATTAACGACATTCCGGAAGTTACCCTACCCCTATCCAACTATGACAAAGAAAACGGTATGAACACTTATCCTACCCTTGCCCAACCATGACAAAGAAAACGGTATGAACACTTATCCTACCCCTACCCAACCATGACAAAGAAAACGGTATGAACACTTATCCTACCCTTGCCCAACCATGACAAAGAAAACGGTATGAACACTTATCCTACCCCTACCCAACCATGACAAAGAAAACGGTATGAACGCTTACCCTACCCCTATCCAACTATGACAAAGAAAACGGTATGAACGCTTATCCTACCCCTACCCAACCATGACAAAGAAAACGGTATGAACGCTTATCCTACCCCTACCCAACCATGACAAAGAAAACGGTATGAACGCTTACCCTACCCCTACCCAACCATGACAAAGAAAACGGTATGAACACTTATCCTACCCCTACCCAACCATGACAAAGAAAACGGTATGAACGCTTACCCTACCCCTGCCCAACCATGACAAAGAAAACGGTATGAACGCTTACCCTACCCCTACCCAACCATGACAAAGAAAACGGTATGAACGAGTGAAATAAGGTAGACACCCCTCCATTAACAGCCTCCGCCAATCCACATTCCCGGCGGCACACACACACACACACACTGCCGGGTCTTTAAGGGTCATTAGCCACCATTCACGCTATACGGGGTCGAGATAATCGAGGTCATCAAGAGAGGTCAAATCGAGGTCATCAAGAGAGGTCAATGGGTAACATGGAGCTCATGAAACAAATGCAGGTTTTGTTCCATTTACCAAGCGTGTGTGTTTGTTTGTTCGTTTGCGCGCGCGCGCGCGCGCGTGTGTGTGTGTGTGTGTGTGTGTGTGTGTGACGTGCATTGTTGCACTCAATCGAAAGGTAATTACGACGGCGTGTGCGTATTATGTACGCCTGTACCCCTGTACCATACCTGGGTTCTGTGCGTTAACGATAATAATAAAAATGAGCTGATAATTATGTATCTTTATGGCAGAGTGTGGAAGCTAGCAAAGAAAAAAAATAATAATAATTGTATGATTTCTTTATCATAGTTCATGTATGTATGTGTTATACGCCCTGGGCAACACCTTCACTCTCGAAAACTCATCCAACCAGCAGCACACACACACACACACACACACACACACACACACACACACACATCCCCTCCACACCTTCCCACTCCCCAACTTTATTGAAACCCCCCATCCCCCCCCCCAGCAGGTAAATAACTCTCACACAGCTCGAGGAGGAGGAGGAGGAGGAGGAGAGGAGGAGGAGGAGGAGGAGGAGGAGGAAGAGGAGCTGGTCTACTTAACCAAACAAAGTGGTTAATTACGAGTCTGGAGATTCTCCGAGCGAGGCTATTACCTAACCAAACCAACCAACCCCCCCCCCCTCCCTCCCTCCTCCGGGCACTCACGAGTGGTAACCAGGGAAATAATTCCACCCCCCCCCCAAACCTCCTCCTCCTCCTCTCCCTCGTCCCCCAAAAAATTATCTTTTAAATATATTTTGAAAGAATTTTTTTTTTCCTCACTTTTAAACGCAGACCCGATTTCTGCAGGAAACCACGAGCCTGTGTATATATTTCTCTCTTTTTTTAAGCAAAGTGTGATGCGATATATATATATATATATATATATATATATATATATATATATATATATATATATATATACATATATATATATATATTGGAAAGGATCACAATTTTGCGCGTGATCAAGATATTCCAATGAGTCCACGGGGAAAATGAAACACGAAAAGTTCCCAAGTGCACTTTCGTGTAATAATCACATCATCAGGGGAGACACAAGAGAGAAATATAACAGTCAGTTGATATACATCGAACAGACGAACCTAGGACGCCATTTGGACTCATTTGAATATATATATATATATATATATATATATATATATATATATATATATATATATATATATATATATATATATATATATATATATATATATATATAAATATATATATATATATATATATATATATATATATATATATATATATATATATATATATATATATATATATATTTGCTTTGTCGCTGTCTCCCGCGTTTGCGAGGTAGCGCAAGGAAACAGACGAAAGAAATGGCCCAACCCACCCCCATACACATGTATATACATACGTCCACACACGCAAATATACATACCTACACAGCTTTCCATGGTTTACCCCAGACGCTTCACATGCCCCGATTCAATCCACTGACAGCACGTCAACCCCGGTATACCACATAGATCCAATTCACTCTATTCCTTGCCCTCCTTTCACCCTCCTGCATGTTCAGGCCCTGATCACACAAAATCTTTTTCACTCCATCTTTCCACCTCCAATTTGGTCTCCCACTTCTCCTCGTTCCCTCCACCTCCGACACATATATCCTCTCGGTCAATCTTTCCTCACTCATTCTCTCCATGTGCCCAAACCATTTCAAAACACCCTCTTCTGCTCTCTCAACCACGCTCTTTTTATTTCCACACATCTCTCTTACCCTTACGTTACTTACTCGATCAAACCACCTCACACCACACATTGTCCTCAAACATCTCATTTCCAGCACATCCATCCTCCTGCGCACAACTCTATCCATAGCCCAAGCCTCGCAACCATACAACATTGTTGGAACCACTATTCCTTCAAACATACCCATTTTTGCTTTCCGAGATAATGTTCTCGACTTCCACACATTCTTCAAGGCTCCCAGGATTTTCGCCCCCTCCCCCACCCTATGATCCACTTCCGCTTGCATGGGTCCATCCATATATATATATATATATATATATATATATATATATATATATATATATATATATATATATATATATATCTGGTCTTCCAGCTGTGTTGGTCTAAAAGCTATACATATATGTGTATGTATGTCCGGCGAATCTCAACCAGCGACCTGAGGGCGAGCATTCGCGCCGCACGACCAGATTAGAGAGAGAGAGAGAGAGAGAGAGAGAGAGAGAGAGAGAGAGAGAGAGAGAGAGAGAGAGAGAGAGAGAGAGAGAGATAAACTGAATGAAGGCCCGCTGCTTTTTAAATGCTGCCTATTTTGTCAGGACTCACATGTTTTTTTTCTCTGTCTCTCTCTCTCTCTCTCTCGTTTTAATCCCGCAGTTTTTTTTTTTTTTAGCATTTTTTGGCAGCGATATTGCTTGTCTTGATTTTGACAGTAATGTAGACCCTGAGGGCCAGTTCTCAATGAATGGCAGAGATTTATCAAAGTATTCAGCAATAATGCTGAAGTGCTCATCACCCTTAACATCAACTGGTAAACGTGTATACGTCTGTCTGCTTGTCTCCTGATGATCATATCTAGGGGGAGGAACAAGGTCCTCTAATTACCGGAAATTTCGGGTTGTTACTGCGGCCCTCTAATTACCGGAATCGGGAAATTTCCGGTCGTTACTGCGAAAAGCCGAAATCCTTGAGTTGGCAAAGTGACACCCATCCTCGTTATGTTCTCGGCCAGTTTATAAACATTTTTTTTTCTATTTGCCTTTATGTCCCTCTTTGTTCTTTCTCTCTTACTTCCTTTTTTTCTATCTATAACACACACACACACACACACACACACACACACACATACACACACATCTCAGGCTCTGTCTCGCTTCTAGTCTTTCCTTTGTCTTTCCCCTTTTCCCCTCTAATGCTCTCAAACCCCCTTTCTGTGTCTCTCTTTGTCTCACTCAGTTCTGTCTACAAATAGTATCAAATATTTTTTTTTCTCTTTTTTCTTTTTATTTTTGCGCTGCGCCCAACCGTCCAACTCAACTCTCTCTCTCTCCTCCACGACAACGAGTTCGAAAGTCAAAATAGGAAGAAATTGGTCCGAGACCAATTTCACTCACCCCCATCATGTCTTGCTCTCGAATACCTTGCTTAATATGTCCCATTTTCCTTTCAACAAGTCTTGAGAAATTCCGACCACCGGCACATTGCGTTTTCTATGGGCGAATACAGATATTCTGCAGTGCATTCCTTGCTATATAATAAGATAACTCGTGAATTACCTAATTGTCATAAAAGAATTACCTTTATGATTATAAAATTATATTCAATTACTTTTTTCTTCTTTTCATGAATTCAATTGTTGTTTAAGAAATGGGGGGGGGGTGGGAGAAAAAGGGTAATACTGCCAATATAGCAATAAATCTTTGCATGAAGGGGAAAATAAAGGGAAATTATTCTGAAAGATACATTTCCTTTTTGATTATATTGCACAGACACACACACACACACACACACACACACACACACACACACACACCGATTTCCCTACAATGAACGAAGCAGAGTCGTTAGACCACATAATTACATAGGCAGAGTTGTTTGACGTGGAGTTAACATATGGATGAGCGTCATTCATCAACACAACCCATGGAATTGAGAGCCTGCGTATGTATACACAATACATTATTTACATATCATACTATTAGAGGTGAGGAAGAGAAACGTGTGTGAGGGTTCACACTGTTGAGATGCAATGAAATGCGAAAGTAATCTAAGAAAAAGAAGGAAATATATATATATATATATATATATATATATATATATATATATATATATATATATATATATATATATATATATATATATATATATATATATATATATATATACTATTCGCCATTTCCCGAGTTAGCGAGGTAGCGTTAAGAACAGAGGACTGGGCCTTAGAGGGAATATCCTCACCTGACCCCCTTCTCTGTTCCTTCTTTAGGAAAATTAAAAGAAAAAAAAAATGAGAGGGGAGGATTTCCAGCCCCCCACTCCCTCCCCTTTTAGTCGCCTTCTACGACACGCAGGGAATACGTGGGAAGTATTCTTTCCCCCATATATATAATGTGTCGCATATCAATTTACATATCCAGCCTTATGTCAATGGCCAATATACATTCCTGCCCTCAAGGCTGAATACATCGTAGGGTAACCGCTCGTCCTAACGAGTGACCAACCACCCTCCTCATTAACGAGGAACGGGACTTACTGTGAGGCAATTAGTCTCATTCCTCGTCAAGCACGAGCTAATTAACGCCAGTGTTTATCTTCCCGTCTGTGACGACCCCTGACGGTAAGATCCACTGACCCCACCACCCCCCTATGGGAACCATCTATCCACGCATGTATCTATATATATCTATATATATAAATCCAGTCATCACCTATCAATCTGTCTATCTATCTCTATATCTATGAATGTATCTATCTATATACCAATGTATGTATGTATGTATGTATCTATCTATCTATCTTACTATCTATCCACGTATCTATCTATCTATCTCTCTATCTATTATCTATCTATCTATCCACGTATCTATCATGCGCTTAAGATTTTCATGTATGGCATGCCCAGCCAACCAATTGTGCCCGAGTGGCCTCAGAGCAGGGATTGCTCACACAGACACATAGACACACACACACACCCACACACACATACACACACACACACCCACACACACACATACACACACACACATACATACACACACACACACACACACACATACACACACACACACACACACACACACACACACACACACAGACGGATTAGTCGAGGAGATAGTCTCTAGAGACTAGGAGATTACATGCATTAGTTCTCTCTCTCTCTCTCTCTCTCTCTCTCTCTCTCTCTCTCTCTCTCTCTCTCTCTCTCTCTCTCTCTCTCAACACTAACCTGTGGTACGTATCATTAGTGGAGACAGAGACATCTCCCAGGGGAGAGAGAGAGAGAGAGAGAGAGAGAGAGAGAGAGAGAGAGAGAGAGAGAGAGAGAGAGAGAGAGAGAGAGGTCAGCGTGTGGCGTGCTACCGGCGAGATGGGGGAGGATTTACCTGTCTCCTACCAAGCCATTGCCGATCTTACACGAGACTCGCCGGGTCAGAAGTGGGAGGGACGCTCATGGCTCTGCAGGCTGTTCAAAACGATCGTTAACGTAATAGTCAGACCCTTGGACTCTATGAGTTCATTAAGGTGGCAGACAGAACGACGACAAGAGACTTTACCTTGAAGGATCTCTTATCGTGATATCACCTGACTTAGCTGGTGTAGAAGCTGATGAATAACAGAGAAATGTGATTGCCTATCCACCCACGTACCTATATATATATATCCATTCATCACCTATCGATCTATCCATCCATCTATATATCTACATATCTATATATCGGTCTATCCATCTCTCTATGTATCCATCTATCTATCTATCTATCCATCTATCTATCTATCTAGCTCATGAGTTCTGAAGGGCATGTACAGCGTCTGGGCCTGATGGCATCTCTGAAAATCAGTAACAAAATCTCCTTCATATTTCTCTTTGCTT
The DNA here is from genome assembly GCF_036320965.1 of Panulirus ornatus. NCBI lineage: Eukaryota > Metazoa > Arthropoda > Malacostraca > Decapoda > Palinuridae > Panulirus > Panulirus ornatus. Next base: position 6,366,224 of record NC_092228.1, read on the forward strand.
CTGGTGAAGTCTCTGTTTACTTTACTTCTGGTGAAGTCTCTGTTTACTTTGCTTCTTGTGAAGTCTCTGTTTACTGAGAGTGTGGCTTTACCTGACTGCTGAACTGGGCTCTAAGCCTATGGACTGCCAGGGTCACTAAGGCCGTTACCCTCAAAGTACAACCAAAACAAGGAATCTGGGATGCCTTTGTGGAAGGTGCTCGAGATGATTCAAAGACCATCCATCGTGGCCCTTGGTGGGGTCTTCGGAAAGAATATGACCACCACGTCACCAGCGTGTGTGTGTGTGTGTGTGTGTGTGTGTGTGGGGAGCCTGGTAACAAGACCCTCCTCCTATGGGAACAATGACTGGACAAATGGAAAGGCAGCAAGGTGGAAACTGTCGACCTCTTCTCTCGTTAGTGGTCGGCCCCTGGACGCCCCCTCGGCCGGCGTCCTTCCCCCTTCCTACACCCACCACCTCCTCCTCCTCCCTTCCTACACCCTCCTCCTACTCCTCCTTTCCCTTCCTACACCCTCCTCCAACTCCTCCTCCTCTCCCCTTTAAAGGTCTAGTCGAGTTAGGGGGGGCGCGCCTGCTGGTCCTTGAGGAGCCTTGACCTGCCGCCTGCTCAGGTGTCTTCTTCGCCCACGGCCCCGACCTCACAAGTGCTGCTGCTTCTCCACCCACACCCACACACCCACACCCACACACACACAAGACAGAAACGCTCTCTGATGTTACTACTACTACTGCTACTACTTACTACTACTACCCACTCGATCACAACTATTAACGCGCACACAAGTTGCGACTTCGTTGCTCCTTCAACTATGTCTTTTGTATACGATCCACTTATTTACGCACTACAGTGTCACTTTAACTTTATCACGCACTACAGTGGCACTTTAGTACTTTATCACGCACTACAGTGGTACTTTAGTACTTTATCACACATTACGGTGTCACTTTACTACTTTATCACACACTACTGTGTCACTTTAGTACTTTATCACACACTACGGTGTCACTTTACTACTTTATCACACACTACTGTGTCACTTTAGTATTTTATCACACACTACGGTGTCACTTTACTACTTTATCACACACTACTGTGTCACTTTAGTACTTTATCACACACTACGGTGTCACTTTACAATCTTATCACACACTACGGTGTCACTTTAGTACTTTATCACACACTACGGTGTCACTTTAGTACTTTATCACACACTACTGTGTCACTTTACTACTTTATCACACACTACCGTGTCACTTTAGTACTTTATCACACACTACGGTTCACTTTACTACTTTATCACACACTACTGTGTCACTTTACTACTTTATCACACACTACGGTGTCACTTTATTGCACACTACAGCGTTACTTTACTACTTCTGCTGCCGACCGTGGCTATGTTACTTTCAAGATCTTGTCTTTGTTACGTACTTATTTGCAACTTTATCTTCGACTCGGTCAAGCCTCTGTAACCTGTACCCGAGGTCCAATTCATCATTACATTCGACTGTAACTTCAGTATTCACACGAGTGTACCGATACTGCGCACAGGTCGGTCAACCAGCCTTGTTAATGCGTAAAAGAACTTACAGACATGAAATTCACCGTACTGTGTAGGTTTACTGAATGGCTAAGTTTACCAAGAAATCTGCTTTGTCGTTCCAATTCGTACTGATCTTCGATTTCTAAGTCTCAAAATTCATGTCTGGGGTACAGTAATGTTCTTCATTATGTCCACCAATACTCTCAAAATCTCCAGTTATTTTAGCGATAAAATTTCTACAAATATATATATATATATATATATATATATATATATATATATATATATATATATATATATATATATATATTGGAAAGGATCACAATTTTGCGCGTGATCAAGATATTCCTATGAGTCCACGGGGAAAATGAAACACGAAAAGTTCCCAAGTGCACTTTCGTGTAATAATCACATCATCAGGGGAGACACAAGAGAGGAATATAACAGTCAGTTGATATACATCGAGGAGACGAAGCTAGGACGCCATTTGGTAAACATGTGATTGTGTTTCATTTTCCCCGTGGACTCATAGGAATATATATATATATATATATATATATATATATATATATATATATATATATATATATATATATATATATATATATATATATATATTCCAGACACAGTTCGACCCACATATTACTGAATCAAGACCATCCTGGAGTCAAGAGGAGTTACGATCATCTGGGGAGGCAATCGGGAACATGTGTAGTCGAGTCAATGTGTTTTAATGATAATGACAACATTAACTGTAATGGTCACAACATTATCAGTAATGAAGCGAGATGTGAGGCCAGGGGGTAGGTAACAGAATAACTATACAGATTCTACTACTAGACCTCCTCTGTAAGAATCTTCCTCGTGTGTCTATATATATATATATATATATATATATATATATATATATATATATATATATATATATATATATATATATTTCATACTATTCGCCATTTCCCGCATTAGCGAGGTAGCGTTAAGAACAGAGGACTGGGCCTTTGAGGAAATATCCTCACCTGGCCCCCTTCTCTGCTCCCTCTTTTGGAAAATTAGACAAAAAAAAAACAAGAGGGGAGGATTTCCAGCCCCCCGCTCCCTCCCCTTTTAGTCGCCTTCTACGACACGCAGGGAATACGTGGGAAGTATTCTTTCTCCCCTATCCCCAGGGATAGATATATATATATATATATATATATATATATATATATATATATATATATATATATATATATATATATATATATATACCTTCAATTACTTTTGCGAATCGTGGTTATAAACTGACGCTGACTGTCTTATTCAAACCAGTAGTCGACAAACCTTAAACCCTAATAAACCAACCAGAAAAACCATCCAACCAAATTGGAAAAAAAAAAAGAAACAATATGTGAGGAATACGCCTACTTACGCTCCTCACAACCCCTTTGTGAGGTAAGGGCGTATATAACGGAGCAAGGGAAGGGGGTGGAGGGGATGAAAATGACCTAACAGAAATACCAGTTGTACGTCCGACACCACCAGCTCACACACAACCCCGGGCGGCTATTGCTCGGGGTTGTGTATGTGACCCGGGAAATAATATGAACAAATGGGGGTCGTTGTGCGCTGGCGTGTGGCAAAGCGTTCTGTCTGAATAAATGCGATGATGATGCTGATGATTCTGACGTATCTGTAATTACCCAAAGCACACACGGTGAAAATCAAACACGCACCACACAAAAAATGCCAGGAACTATGTGATGTATAAGGTTTATAGACTTGCATATACATATATATATATATATATATATATTTTTTTTTTTTTTTTTTTTTTTTTTTTTATACTTTGTCGCTGTCTCCCGCGTTTGCGAGGTAGCGCAAGGAAACAGACGAAAGAAATGGCCCAACCCCCCCCCCCCCCATACACATGTACATACACACGTCCACACACGCAAATATACATACCTACACAGCTTTCCATGGTTTACCCCAGACGCTTCACATGCCTTGCTTCAATCCACTGACAGCACGTCAACCCCTGTATACCACATGACTCCAATTCACTCTATTTCTTGCCCTCCTTTCACCCTCCTGCATGTTCAGGCCCCGATCACACAAAATCTTTTTCACTCCATCTTTCCACCTCCAATTTGGTCTCCCTCTTCTCCTCGTTCCCTCCACCTCCGACACATATATCCTCTTGGTCAATCTCTCCTCACTCATTCTCTCCATGTGCCCAAACCATTTCAAAACACCCTCTTCTGCTCTCTCAACCACGCTCTTTTTATTTCCACACATCTCTCTTACCCTTACGTTACTTACTCGATCAAACCACCTCACACCACACATTGTCCTCAAACATCTCATTTCCAGCACATCCATCCTCCTGCGCACATCTCTATCCATAGCCCACGCCTCGCAACCATACAGCATTGTTGGAACCACTATTCCCTCAAACATACCCATTTTTGCTTTCCGAGATAATGTTCTCGACTTCCACACATTTTTCAAGGCTCCCAAAATTTTCGCCCCCTCCCCCACCCTATGATCCACTTCCGCTTCCATGGTTCCATCCGCTGACAGATCCACTCCCAGATATCTAAAGCACTTCACTTCCTCCAGTTTTTCTCCATTCAAACTCACCTCCCAATTGACTTGACCCTCACCCCTACTGTACCTAATAACCTTGCTCTTATTCACATTTACTCTCAACTTTCTTCTTCCACACACTTTACCAAACTCAGTCACCAGCTTCTGCAGTTTCTCACATGAATCAGCCACCAGCGCTGTATCATCAGCGAACAACAACTGACTCACTTCCCAAGCTCTCTCATCCCCAACAGACTTCATACTTGCCCCTCTTTCCAGGACTCTTGCATTTACCTCCCTTTACAACCCCATCCATAAACAAATTAAACAACCATGGAGACATCACACACCCCTGCCGCAAACCTACATTCACTGAGAACCAATCACTTTCCTCTCTTCCTACACGTACACATGCCTTACATCCTCGATAAAAACTTTTCACTGCTTCTAACAACTTGCCTCCCACACCATATATTCTTAATACCTTCCACAGAGCATCTCTATCAACTCTATCATATGCCTTCTCCAGATCCATAAATGCTACATACAAATCCATTTGCTTTTCTAAGTATTTCTCACATACATTCTTCAAAGCAAACACCTGATCCACACATCCTCTACCACTTCTGAAACCGCACTGCTCTTCCCCAATCTGATGCTCTGTACATGCCTTCACCCTCTCAATCAATACCCTCCCATATAATTTACCAGGAATACTCAACAAACTTATACCTCTGTAATTTGAGCACTCACTCTTATCCCCTTTGCCTTTGTACAATGGCACTATGCACGCATTCCGCCAATCCTCAGGCACCTCACCATGAGTCATACATACATTAAATAACCTTACCAACCAGTCAACAATACAGTCACCCCCTTTCTTAATAAATTCCACTGCAATACCATCCAAACCTGCTGCCTTGCCGGCTTTCATCTTCCGCAAAGCTTTTACTACCTCTTCTCTGTTTACCAAATCATTTTCCCTAACCCTCTCACTTTGCACACCACCTCGACCAAAACACCCTATATCTGCCACTCTGTCATCAGACACATTCAACAAACCTTCAAAATACTCATTCCATCTCCTTCTCACATCACCGCTACTTGTTATCACCTCCCCATTTACGCCCTTCACTGAAGTTCCCATTTGCTCCCTTGTCTTACGCACCCTATTTACCTCCTTCCAGAACATCTTTTTATTCTCCCTAAAATTTACTGATAGTCTCTCACCCCAACTCTCATTTGCCCTTTTTTTCACCTCTTGCACCTTTCTCTTGACCTCCTGTCTCTTTCTTTTATACTTCTCCCACTCAATTGCATTTTTTCCCTGCAAAAATCGTCCAAATATATATATATATATATATATATATATATATATATATATATATATATATATATATTTATATATATATATATATATATATATATATATATATATATATATATATATATATATATATATATATATATATATAAGAGCCTAAGGTTCATTATCATCAAAAGACAAGATTATCATTTTCTCCCTAATCTAATCCAAGGAAAACGTGCAATATCAACAACAAATCACAGAAATTACCATTTTCTTCATATCTCCCGGCTGAAAACGGGAAATGAGCTGGCATGCGTCAAGGCTGTTTATTAGCCGTTGATCCATGAGGTCAAGGGTTCGAAAATTGTCTTACGCACCCTATTTACCTCCTTCCAGAACATCTTTTTATTCTCCCTAAAATTTACTGATAGTCTCTCACCCCAACTCTCATTTGCCCTTTTTTTCACCTCTTGCACCTTTCTCTTGACCTCCTGTCTCTTTCTTTTATACTTCTCCCACTCAATTGCATTTTTTCCCTGCAAAAATCGTCCAAATATATATATATATATATATATATATATATATATATATATATATATATATATATATATATATATATTTATATATATATATATTTATATATATATATATATATATATATATATATATATATATATATATATATATATATATATATATATATATATATATATATATATATAAGAGCCTAAGGTTCATTATCATCAAAAGACAAGATTATCATTTTCTCCCTAATCTAATCCAAGGAAAACGTGCAATATCAACAACAAATCACAGAAATTACCATTTTCTTCATATCTCCCGGCTGAAAACGGGAAATGAGCTGGCATGCGTCAAGGCTGTTTATTAGCCGTTGATCCATGAGGTCAAGGGTTCGAAAATTCCCTTTGGGGATTGAGAGGAACACCACCACCCCCTCAATCCCCACACCCCACCACTCACTGGTCGTTGGGATAAACACGACCCAGACGCGATCTATTTCCTCTCGTCTGAAGATGCGTGTGAGCAGTCCATTTTCTGCCCGTCTTTGAAGCCTGGGCTTGGATAATCCCAGAAGCCCGATCGTGTGAATTCTAATCAAGGGAGATTACAACCTGCCCCTTCAGCTTGAAAAGTATTAGAAGTGGTATTACACACAAAGGAGATTGAAAGAAAAAAAAACCCTTCCTCTTTAACTGAAAGCGTCAGATGGAGTATTAGAGTCAGACTCATTACCTTAAGTAATCAATTATCTTTGATTGACGTCTCTACATAATACGAAGGGAAGGGGGAGGGAGGGGAAAGAAATGTCCCACATCTCCTGCAGGGAATGGGGAGGGGGGGGAAAGAAATGTCCCACACCTCCTGCAGGAAATGGGGAGGAGGGGAAAGAAATGTCCCACACCTCCTGCAAGGGGGAGGAGGGTGTGTTTGGAGGATAAGATGAGTTTATCTAACGATCCTGCTGCACTGTGGTACTATAATATGTAGCGAGGATCAGGGAGGTAAGATGAAGATCTAATGCTGTTTCTTTTTTTTCTTCTTTTCTTTTTTTTTTACCCATAAAGATCGGTCATGGTGGTCAATGTGCGGGCGAGATGATGATAAACGTCTTCTCTGACGGCAGTATTGACTCACTCTCTCTCTCTCTCTCTCTCTCTCTCTCTCTCTCTCTCTCTCTCTCTCTCTCTCTCTCTCTCTCCATTCCCTTCTCTTCCCTTTACTGTTCTTCCGTTCACCATCATTTCAAGTATAGAAGCGTTTCGTTATATTTCAATTTCAAAACAAGAATTCTTTTTTTTTTGATGGTGGTGGTGGTGGTGGGGAGGAAGTGGTTGTGTTTGATGGTGGTTGTGGTGGTGGTGGGGATGTGGTTGTGTTAAAAATCACCCTGAACTATGTTGCCTGAGGTTGTTCAACGCTCATTATATAGAGAGGCAGGCACATACCTCAGGGAGGAGAGGAAGGCTTTAGTGAATAGGAAGTAGCACGAACGAGGAGCAAGCAAAGGAGGAGCCATCGAAGTACTACGAACGAGGAGCAAGCGAAGGAGGAGCCATCGAAGTAGTACTACGAACGAGGAGCAAGCGAAGGAGGAGCCATCGAAGTACTACGAACGAGGAGCAAGCGAAGGAGGAGCCATCGAAGTACTACGAACGAGGAGCAAGCGAAGGAGGAGCCATCGAAGTAGTACTACGAACGAGGAGCAAGCGAAGGAGGAGCCATCGAAGCAGTACGAACGAGGGACATCGAAGTAGAACGAGCGGGAAGTCAGAAATATCTAAAAACCATCTCTCCGGTGGCGTCAGCCTCCGGCGAAGCTTGAGATCAGTGCCAGTCAGTCACGCCACTTCCTGAAGAGTGAGTAATCGAACACATGGATCCTCAAGTCTCTCCCTCTGCTACTGTGCCTGTGAGTTACGTCGGCTTGGCCTTCCTTCCTTCTCACTTGGCATGACTGAGACGCCGGCGAGTCTAGACACTCTCTCCGTGTTAACGTTGCTTTCAACAGCGTGGGAGTTCACCGCTGACTCATTATCACGAGACCGCAATGCAACGGAGGTACGCGTCCGGGGACGGATATAATAATACGGCCATTACTGGCGAGCAAGGAATTTGAAGTCACACCGTTGCAGATCCCCTCTTAACACACACACTCGTCTCTGAGAAAATCATAAATCAGGAGCTTCTGCTAAGCTTGTGCGAGACAAAGAGACTTTGCAATACTTGCCCTTGGGTCGTCCAACTGGCGCGTGAAAGCTGTCTGGACAGATCCGGGTTATAAGCATTTGACGCACGTAATGAGCGTAAATTAAGTGCTACGAGAACCATCGTGCATAATCACAAATCAGGAAAACATGTAGGGTTACTGTTTATGGTAATATAACAGATATTCTTTCAAAGAAAGTTCCACTTTTTTTTTTTTTTGCATCAGATGAATGAACAAGCCATCGTCCAGAGCAATGATTTTAAGCAATGAATCAACTTGAATCTTTGATTTTACAATCATTAAGCCACCGAGACCTAACACACACAAAAAAAAAAAAACTTTGTTACCATTGTAATCCTATTCTTTGTTTCTTTTTTTTTTTGCATCGCCGCTCGCTGCAAGAGCAAGGCCGGTGAAATATATATATATCAGCTGCAGCGAGCGACAAAGCAGAACACTGAACAGGATATAAATGTATATATTTCCACGATTAAAGAGAGAAGCAGCCATGAGATATACAAGTCATGAATGCCCGAACGACCTTGGGAGGCAGTGATGGAAAAAAAAAGAGATACATTACATAAATCCAAAATCATAAAAACGAATTCAAAAAACTTGTAAGCCCTTCAAAATTTTGATAATAAATCGACGCTTTTGCGTAATACTTTCAGTCCCTTCGAGTCTTCAGTGGTCTACTGATGTCCTGGAGGGGTATGACTATTTCGACATATTCAGGGTAGACTCAAGCATTTCCTCTGAGACTCAAGCATTTCCACTGTGGTGCTGAAGAAGAGGGCTTGCTAAACAAGATGTCTGGGGAGGTTCCTACGGTATCAAACTTTAAGTATATGATGGACTGACGCTCTGCACACACAGCTCCGTGTTTTTTTTTTCTAAATTAAGATGTAAAAGGGGTACTCCACTTGCCTGAGCGTCTGTTCTCAATTCCATTTTTTATTTCCGCAAGACAGAAGGGGTGACACGTTTTCTTCCCTGCATAGTATGAGCCTTCTTGTGTTACCGGACGCCATCTGGAGATGGTTATACCGTACATGTGTATAAAGTCACCTTCAGCGAGGCTGCGTCACTGGCAGTAGACGAAAAGGGGTACAAGTCTCGACGAGGATATTATCGTTCCAAGAAGTCCTACAGTTCCCAGCTACTGAATGGAATGTGTAGCCTGAAAGATGCGGAAGACGACCCCCCTAAAGGAAAAAGGAAACGAGTTCTGGGGTTGTATAATTAATTATAGACTTTTTTTTCCCCGGTGGAACATAACAGCCATTGCTTTAAAAAAAAAAAAATCATAATTTTCTGATTCCCGCCGACGTGAAATTTATAAATAGTATCAGAAGAGAAATTTACCGAAGGAGAAATTTTACTTCCATATCAATCAAATGTCGTAGACAGCCAAGCACAGATAGAATCTAGGACAAAAAAAAAAAGAGAAAAGAAAATATAGAAAACAATACGATTGTGAGCTTTATTCATTAGATTTCCCGATTCTATTTGATGAATAACAGAGCTTTCAGTTAATTAACTGAATATCAAAAAAGAAAAAAAAATTGAATCATGCTATAAATATAAAATTTGACCCATCATGAACTTCACATTCATTACTGCTAGCTATTTCTGTCAGAGATTTTTTCTCCGGTAATTGACAACGCAAAATGGTGATATATATATTTTTTTTTCCCATGATACTTTCAGAGCTTTCAAACGAAAAGGCCATCTTTAAAATATATCACATAGGAAAGAGTACTGTCCATTTTTGTTTTTTAACATCAGCCCGCGCTACACAGTTCGCCCTTTATATATATATATATATATATATATATATATATATATATATATATATATATATATATATATATATATATATATATATGTATATTTTGCTTTGTCGCTGTCTCCCGCGTTAGCGAGGTAGCGCAAGAGAACAGACGAAAGAATGGCCCAACCCACCCACATACACATGTATATACATACACGTCCTCACACGCAATATATATATATATATATATATATATATATATATATATATATATATATATATATATATATATATATATATATATATATATTTATTTATTTATTATACATAAGCGCCGTTTCCCGCATCAGCAAGGTAGCGCCAGGAAACAGACGAAGAAATGGCCCATCCACTCATATACACATATGTATACATAAATGCCCACACATGCACATATACATACATATACATATCAACATATACATAAATACACATACGCAGACATTACATACATACACATGTACGTATTCATACTTGCTTGCCTTCATCCATTCCTGTCGCTACCTAGCTTCACAGGTAAACAGCATTGCTATCCCCTGCTTCAGCGAGGTAGTGCCAGGAATGCAGACAAAAAGGCCACATTTGTTCACACTCAGTCTCTAGCTGTCATGTGTAATGAATTAGGTACAATATGATTTACCCTGTAACGTAATACTCCAAGTGTGAGTTACATCTTAGAACAGCTGCTTTTTAGATTTACTATGTATTACTATACCCTGATTTGCGACTGCGATTTCCAACATTTGTATTTGAGGCAGGTCAGAATTAGGGTTATTTATTTTATTTTATTTATTCATTATACTTTGTCGCTGTCTCCCGCGTTTGCGAGGTAGCGCAAGGAAACAGACGAAAGAAATGGCCCAACCCACCCCCCCCATACACATGTATATACATACGTCCACACACGCAAATATACATACCTACACAGCTTTCCATGGTTTACCCCAGACGCTTCACATGCCTTGCTTCAATCCACTGACAGCACGTCAACCCCGGTATACCACATCGCTCCAATTCACTCTATTCCTTGCCCTCCTTTCACCCTCCTGCATGTTCAGGCCCCGATCACACAAAATCTTTTTCACTCCATCTTTCCACCTCCAATTTGGTCTCCCTCTTCTCCTCGTTCCCTCCACCTCCGACACATATATCCTCTTGGTCAATCTTTCCTCACTCATTCTCTCCATGTGCCCAAACCACTTCAAAACACCCTCTTCTGCTCTCTCAACCACGCTCTTTTTATTTCCACACATCTCTCTTACCCTTACGTTACTCACTCGATCAAACCACCTCACACCACACATTGTCCTCAAACATCTCATTTCCAGCACATCCATCCTCCTGCGCACAACTCTATCCATAGCCCACGCCTCGCAACCATACAACATTGTTGGAACCACTATTCCTTCAAACATACCCATTTTTGCTTTCCGAGATAATGTTCTCGACTTCCACACATTCTTCAAGGCCCCCAGAATTTTCGCCCCCTCCCCCACCCTATGATCCACTTCCGCTTCCATGGTTCCATCCGCTGCCAGATCCACTCCCAGATATCTAAAACACTTCACTTCCTCCAGTTTTTCTCCATTTAAACTCACCTCCCAATTGACTTGACCCTCAACCCTACTGTACCTAATAACCTTGCTCTTATTCACATTTACTCTTAACTTTCTTCTTCCACACACTTTACCAAACTCAGTCACCAGCTTCTGCAGTTTCTCACATGAATCAGACACCAGCGCTGTATCATCAGCGAACAACAACTGACTCACTTCCCAAGCTGTCTCATCCCCAACAGACTTCATACTTCCCCCTCTTTCCAAAACTCTTGCATTTACCTCCCTAACAACCCCATCCATAAACAAATTAAACAACCATGGAGACATCACACACCCCTGCCGCAAACCTACATTCACTGAGAACCAATCACTTTCCTCTCTTCCTACACGTACACATGCCTTATATCCTCGATAAAAACTTTTCACTGCTTCTAACAACTTTCCTCCCACACCATATATTCTTAATACCTTCCACAGAGCATCTCTCTCTCTCTCTCTCTCTCTCTCTCTCTCTCTCTCTCTCTATATATATATATATATATATATATATATATATATATATATATATATATATATATATATATATATATATCCTGCTTTCTGCTACTTTATACAAAATACATAATGCATTCCCCCACACACATGTGAAATGCATTACAATGTTATTTGGGAAAAGTTGGCTTCGGTATATTTTAAGAATTAAAATTTCGCAAACGTATTTTCCCCACCCGAATCACAATAACATTTCAGAGAAACCCGAAAGATAATGTAAGTGTCCCGGCCTCACGAGCTGGCCCGTCTGTCTGGGTGGTTAGAGCACTTGGACCTATGATAACAGCCCCATCGAGTCATTCCACACCAACGGTCGTTAACCTATGAACAACCCCATCGAATCATTTCACACCAACAGTCGTTAACCTCATGCTCGTACGATCTTGCCCCGCATTATATATATATATATATATATATATATATATATATATATATATATATATATATATATATACATCAACCTTATGAACAAGAGGCTGTGTGATCGGGGGATTACGTACTCCGGCTTGGGCCCGACACACTCACGGTATCCCTCGTGGGTCGTCAGTGTCAACAAGATGTTGTGAACACACGAAAAACAAAACAAAACGTAAACAACAGAAAGACTTGGACACCTTCATGTGTTTACGATGCCTCTGTACAGGGCCATACACACTCCCACTGCATGTGTGGCTCTGGTTGTAACCTAAACAACGGAAAGACTTGGACACCTTCATGTGTTTACCATACCTCTGTGGCCATACACGCTCCCACTGCATGTGTGGCTCTGGTTGTAACCTAAACAACGGAAAGACTTGGACACCTTCATGTGTTTACGATGCCTCTGTGGCCATACACACTCCCACTTCATGTGTGGCTCTGGTTGTAACCTAAACAACAGAAAGACTTGGACACCTTCATGTGTTTACCATACCTCTGTGGCCATACACGCTCCCACTGCATGTGTGGCTCTGGTTGTAACCTAAACAACGGAAAGACTTGGACACCTTCATGTGTTTACGATGCCTCTGTGGCCATACACACTCCCACTGCATGTGTGGCTCTGGTTTAACCTAAACAACGGAAAGACTTGGACACCTTCATGTGTTTACGATGCCTCTGTGGCCATACACACTCCCACTGCATGTGTGGCTCTGGTTGTAACCTAAACAACAGAAAGACTTGGACACCTTCATGTGTTTACGATGCCTCTGTGGCCATACACACTCCCACTTCATGTGTGGCTCTGGTTGTAACCTAAACAACAGAAAGACTTGGACACCTTCATGTGTTTACGATGCCTCTGTGGCCATACACGCTCCCACTGCATGTGTGGCTCTGGTTGTAGAAATCAACATGTCGCCAGAAGGGAAGTTACATTTCCTGATCAAACGCCTGGACAAGTGTACCGACACGTCGTTTTCTGTTGTCCTCAGAGATTACAGAATATTCTGGTGAATACATGAATCATTTCCCTTTTCTTTCTTGTAACCTGAATATTCCCTTGATCATCCACTTTTTTTCTAATCCTTAAATCCTCTCTTTAATATAATGACTTCCTTCTTACATCACGAGAAATTACTGTACAAGGCAAAATGCTTCAAAACATACAGTCCTTTATATGTATATATACATATATATATATATATATATATATATATATATATATATATATATATATATATATATATATATATATATATGTATATGTGTATATATATAACTTTTTCTTTCTTTCTTTCATACTATTCGCCATTTCCCGCGTCAGCGAGGTAGCGTTAAGAACAGAGGACTGGGCCTCTGAGGAAACATCCTCATCCAGCCCCCTTCTCTGTTCCTTCCTTTGGAAAAAAAAAAAAAGAAAAAAAAAAGAGGGGAGGATTTCCAGCCCCCCGCTCCCTTCCCTTTTAGTCGCCTTCTACGACACGCAGGGAATACGTGGGAAGTATTCTTTCTCCCCTATCCCCAGGGATATATATATATATATATATATATATATATATATATATATATATATATATATATATATATATATTGGAAAGGATCACAATTTTGCGCGTGATCAAGATATTCCTATGAGTTTCATTTTCCCCGTGGACTCATAGGAATATATATATATATATATATATATATATATATATATATATATATATATATATATATATATATATATATATATATATGTTTCTTTAGGCACATATCATATTACATACTACATCAAGAGTACATTAAGATAATGAGTATTCACTGTAAAAATCATATACATATTTCATTTCTAATCACTTATCAAGTGTATATTAAGTAATAACCATTCAGCGTAGGAATTATACATTACAATTCTAATTACGTAATCTTTCCCCCCACCGCGAAAAGAAGGGCTCAACGATATTTCCGTTTTCTGTGCGGATATTGTCCGTTTTCTGAGCGAGTGAGTGGTGCCAATTGGTCCGGGCTGTCTAAACATGTTTGTGACAGTTTGC
>NC_092228.1:6385761-6420761 GCF_036320965.1 Panulirus ornatus
AGAGAGAGCTGGGGAGAGCAGGGTTGGGGGTATATATATATATATATATATATATATATATATATATATATATATACACACACAATGGGGCACCGGAAGAGTATTTCTGGAGGGCGACGTTAATGTTTCTCACAATTTACCTTCTCTCTCTCTCTCTCTCTCTCTCTCTCTTAACGCGGAATTACCAAGCCACGAAATGTATATATAATGATGAACGAGAGATGAGAGAGAGATATATGAAAGATATATATATGAGAGAGAGAGAGAGAGAGAGAGAGAGAGAGAGAGAGAGAGAGAGAGAGAGAGAGAGAGAGAGAGAGAGAGAGAGAGAGAGATAATGAGGGAGGTAGCTACGCCAGGGTCTACCTGAAGACCAGTAGCTCATTAGCGTAGCAAACAAAAGCCGACAGTACAAAAGAATTTAGAAATTGTAAGCGAGTAAGTGCGTCAGGTGTGACGCTACCCCCTCCCCTCCCCATCCCCCACGTGTTACGGTGGTGGTGTGACGGCGACGTGACGCTAGAAGTGTTACGGTGGCGCGACGACGACGGTGACGCTAGCCGTGTTACGGTGGTGTGGCGGTACTCCTACTCCCGTGTTACAGTGGGGTGACGGTGTGACGCCACGAGCGTCACAGTGGTGTGGCGGTACTCCCCCCGTCCCCATGTTACGATGGCGGGACGATTCGACGCCACGGCGCGTGAGGGATGCGACGTCGCACGGGGTCACGTTCGTGTGACGATGTGACGCCCCCCCCTCCACGTGTTACGGCGTCGTTCGAACCGCTGCAGTGTGACGCTGTCCGCGTTACGGTGGCATGACCCGCGCCTCAGGGCAACAACGCCCTAACCTAACCTAACCCAAGGTTGACAGACCCACATACTGTCTTCTGACGTTTACAACCGGTTTGTGAATTAAATGTCCATCCTGCCTTTCCCGGCTTACAACCGGATAACATCTCTTACATATACGGCGGAAGACCGGATAACACCTCTTACATATACGGCGGAAGACCGGATAACACCTCTACATATACGGGGGAAGACCGGATAACATCTCTACAAAGCTTAACCGTGTTTCGCCCCGCATCATGTAGTGCCAGACTCTCCTGTATTTCGGGGTTAATGAGACGCGTCCGTTCGGGCCAACCCGGCGCGGAGACGAGGTATCCGGATACGATCACCGCTCGCACCACGACGTCGTCCTTAAACCCATGGCAACCGGCCGAGACAAGATATCCGGATATTCCACTGCGCTCATGAAATAACGCGGGCAAGTGTTACGTGATGTTTCCCTCCGTACACTGCGTCCCACAAAGCATTCGGTTACGAACGAATGACGTCCCGTTATTTCTTTTTTTTTTTATTAAAGAAGCGCATTGTATATATATGTATAAGTGTGTGTATACGTGAGGTATGAACGCTGACCAGGGTATACGATGGATTGACCGCACGAGAGTGTAAGCAAGTCGGGGTGTGGCTATACAGATAAGAAATGAAGGAGACATAACATTTTTGATTGCGATGACTGCCGTCGTGTTGTGGATGGATTGAGAAAGGTCGGTTGGTGGATATGATGACATTGGCACAAGACGAATACCAGGGAACAGATCCGGCTCAGAAATAGCCATGTATGTGTGTGTGTGCCAGACGTTAATAAAGATGCACTAGAAATTATATATATATATATATATATATATATATATATATATATATATATATATATATATATATATATATATATATATATATATATATATATATATGTATATATATATATATATATATATATATATATATATATATATATATATATATATATATATATATATATATATATACATATATATATATATATATATATATATATATATATATATATATATATATATATATATATATTATAAAATATGCATTTTACGTGTCATGATAAGCAAAGAGAGAGAGAGAGACCCATGCAATTAAACTCCAAATAGACAATTTATCTAGGTAAATGAGCATTTGGAATTATAATCAAATTTCTGTTTTAATCATTTAAAAGACTCATTAAACGGAAATTCCTGTCACTCATGTGTTTGTTTTAATCAACCCGACAATACAACACAGCAAAGAGCAAATGTTTTTGTTTCGTGTGCGCGGCGCGCAGACTCAGATAAGGCTTGGGGGGGGAGGAGGAGGGTAGATAATGAATTCTATGTTCAGTGTCAGGGATAAACATCGAACATGTTGCCCATAGGAATCAATATATCATTACTAGGTTGGATGTTCTACGAGCCTGTTGATATATAAGCTACCGAGAAACATCAATGATTGAGGAAGAATATATATATATATATATATATATATATATATATATATATATATATATATATATATATATATATATATATATATATATATATATATATATATATATTCCTATGAGTCCACGGGGAAAATGAAACACGAAAAGTTCCCAAGTGCACTTTCGTCTAATAATCACATATAACTGACTTATATTTCTCTCTTGTGTCTCCCCTGATGATGTGATTATTACACGAAAGTGGACTTGGGAACTTTTCGTGTTTCATTTTCCCCGTGGACTCATAGGAATATATATATATATATATATATATATATATATATATATATATATATATATATATATATATATATATATATATATATATATATATTTTCTTCCTCAATCATTGATGTTTATATATATATATATATATATATATATATATATATATATATATATATATATATATATATATATATATATATATATATATATATATATGCATATATATATATATATATATATATATATATATATATATATATATATATATATATATATATATGCATATATATATATATATATATATATATATATATATATATATATATATATATATATATATATATATATATATAAAAGAGGACTACCATCTTCTATAAAACTGGAGTGTTAACCGGGTACTCAAACAATGTTCGTGGAGTCTCGTACAACCGAGATTACTGAACTCTGCTTTCAAACCCCTTCTGAAACTAGTAAGAGCCACCCAACCTTGAGCACAATTGACCCCAACCCAACAACCATCTCAGAGAACAGGAAAGACCTCAGAGTTCAGCCTCGGGTCAACCCAACCTCCCTTACAGCCTACAAGAATCGTAGGCACTCAAGAGCCGGAACCTTCCACTCCTCCAACTCCAAAACCCTCCCACTTCACTAGAGTGACCTCACTCCCTCCCCAACCGTCCAGTTGACTATCTCAATACCGTAACACGTCACAAAAAAAGAAGAAAAAAAAAGAATTTCTTAGAATACCGGTTTTAAAACATTGGTCACCAACACCCGTTTTCTTCACCTGCATCATCCTCTCCAATTGCCAGTTAGAACTCCAGCCAATACCATCCGTTTTCTCCTCCTCCTCCCCAACCCCTTACACACACACACACACACACACACATCCCAACCACTCTTTACACACATCCCAACCACTCATTACTTCCTTGTCCTACCCAATTCTCGACAGCAATGCCCATAAGACCACATTATCTCCTGAACTCCTAACAAACGTACACTACATCCAGTCCACCAGCTCCCTTAAACCCATTCCTTCTCCTCCTTTTTATCCATCTCCTCCTCTTCCCTCGCTAGCTCCCCATTCTAAACCATCCCCCTAAAGATCCCTTCCTTTTCACCCTCTCTCTCTCTCTCTCTCCCCACTTCCTCCTCCTCTTTCTTCCCTTTGAAAGCCCACCCACCCCCTCCCGCCCCTTCCTCTTCCGCCTCTCCTCCTCCTCCTCATCTCTGCCACCACCACCACCACACGCCACCACCACCACCACCGCATCATCTCTGACTCTCTCAGATCCCCGCGCCCACCCCGCGCCCGCCCCGCGCCTCCTGGCGGAGGAGAATAGTGTGGGTTGAGGCGTGTTTGAGATAAGGAAGTGCCTCCTCAGAGCACAGAGGTTAAGGCTTGGGGCATAACCTATGTAAACTAGTTCCCTTGTTTTTTTTTTCCCCTCCTCTCTCTCTCTCTCTCTCTCTCTCTCTCTCTCTCTCTCTCTCTCTCTCTCTCTCTCTCTCTCTCTCTCTCACTCTTTCTCTCTGTGTTGACATTACTATCCCCCCCCTTCCTTCCCCTCCCCTCACCCTTACGCTGGTGAAAAGGGAAGGGCAATCCAAAGAGAAGGGAGAGAGAGAGAGAGAGAGAGAGAGAGAGAGAGAGAGAGGAGAGAGAGAGAGAGAGAGAGAGAGAGAGAGAGAGAGAGAGAGAGAGAGAGAGAGAGAGAGAGAGAGAGAGAGAGAGAGAGAGAGAGAGAGAGAGAGAGAGAGAGAGAGAGAGAGAGAGAGCCAACAGCTCCGTAGCAGAGTCAGTAAATAATGAACATAAATGAAACGTGAAATGCGAGACGGTCATCAATATTATCATCTTCGCGAGTGGATAAATTGAAAAAAAAAAAGCAAACAAAAAACTACGTCATCTCACATACAGGAAGAGGTATATCAATTATTAGTCTCCACTTGAGATAAGACAAAATACGACCTAAACTGTAAATTCATTGGAATGATGTGGTCATACACCCTTCCATCACTCGATTATTTTTTTCTTTTTTTTGATTCATCACATTTTACACCACATTCAAAGTACGCTTAAGAGCCCACCACACACACACACACACACACACACCCACCCACACACACACATATAAAACCTGTGCCAGTATTGGCACACCTAATAACGGGCTGTCATTACTGAAGTATATATATATATATATATATATATATATATATATATATATATATATATATATATATATATATATATATATATCCCTGGGGATAGGGGAGAAAGAATACCTCCCACGTATTCCCTGCGTGTCGTAGAAGGCGACTAAAAGGGGAGGGAGCGGGGGGGCTGGAAATCCTCCCCCTTTGTTTTTCTATTTTTTGATTTTCCAAAAGAAGGAACAGAGAAGGGGGCAGGTGGAGGTATTTCCCTCAGGGCCCAGCCCTCTGTTCTTAACGCTACCTCGCTATTGCGGGCAAATGGCGAATAGTTTGAAAGAATATATATATTTTTTTTTTTTTTTTTTTTTTTTTTTTTTTATACTTTGTCGCTGTCTCCCGCGTTTGCGAGGAGGCGCGTGGAAACAGGACGAAGAAATGTTCCCAAAAACCCCCCATACACACGTACATACACACGCCCACACACCCCAAATATACATACTTTACCAAGTTTTTTTTCCCATGGTTTACCCAGACCCTTTCACATGCCTTGATCAATCCATGACAGCACGTCACCCCTTATCACATCGCTCCAATCCCACTCTATTCTTGCCCCCCCCTCCCCCCCCCCCCCCCCCTTACCCCCTTTCCCCCCTGCATGTTCAGCCCCGATCACACAAAATCTTTTTCACTCATCTTTCCACCTCCAATTTGGTCTCCCTCTTCTCCTCGTTCCCTCCACCTCCGACACATATATCCTCTTGGTCAATCTTTCCTCACTCATTCTCTCCATGTGCCCAAACCATTTCAAAACACCCTCTTCTGCTCTCTCAACCACGCTCTTTTTATTTCCACACATCTCTCTTACCCTTACGTTACTTACTCGATCAAACCACCTCACACCACACATTGTCCTCAAACATCTCATTTCCAGCACATCCATCCTCCTGCGCACAACTCTATCCATAGCCCACGCCTCGCAACCATACAACATTGTTGGAACCACTATTCCTTCAAACATACCCATTTTTGCTTTCCGAGATAATGTTCTCGACTTCCACACATTTTTCAAGGCTCCCAAAATTTTCGCCCCCTCCCCCACCCTATGATCCACTTCCGCTTCCATGGTTCCATCCGCTGACAGATCCACTCCCAGATATCTAAAACACTTCACTTCCTCCAGTTTTTCTCCATTCAAACTCACCTTTCCCATTGCTTGACCCTTAACCCTACTGTACCTCAATAACCTTGCTCTTTTTCACATTTACTCTTAATTTCTTCTTCCACACACTTTCCAAACTCAGTCACCAGCTTCTGCAGTTTCTCACATGGGAATCAGCCCCCAGCGCTGTATCAAAGCGAACAAAACTGATCACTTCCCAAGCTCTCCATCCCCAACAGACTTCATACTTGCCCCTCTTTCCAGGACTCTTGCATTTACCTCCCTAACAACCATCCATAAACAAAATTAAACAACCATGGGAGACCCTCACACACCCCTGCCGCAAACCTACATTCATGAGAACCAATACTTTCCTCTCTTTCCCACACGTACACATGGCCTTACATCTCGATAAAAACTTTTCACTGCCCTTTTAACAACTTGCCTCCCACACCTATATTCTTAATACTCTTCCACAGACATCTCTATCAACTCTATCATATGTTCTCCAGGGTCCATAAAATGCTACATACAAAGCGGGGATATACATAAGTATACTTATGTAAGCAGGAGAGATGGCCAGAGAAACGTTTTTGGATTACGTGTTAATTGACAAGGCGTGCGAAAAAGGACTTTTGGATGTTAATGTTTCTGAGAGGTGCAACCCGGAGGGAGTCTGATCATTTTCTTGTGGAGGCTAAAGGGGAAATTTTGTATGGGTTTTCGAAAAGAGGAGTGAAGTTGGGGTGAAGAAGGGGGTGAGAGTAAGTGAGCTTGGGAAGGAGACCTGTGTGGGGACAGTACCAGGAGAGACCCGTTTTACAGAATGGAAAAAGGTGAGAACAATGGAAGTGGGGGAGTGGGGGGAGGAATGGGATGTATTTAGGGGAAACAGTGATGGATTGGCAAAAGATTTCTTGTGGCATGAGAAGAGTGGGAGGTGGGCTGTTTAGAAAGGGTAGTGAGTGGTGGGATGAAGAAGTAAGAGTATTAGTGAAAGAGAAGAAGAGAGGCATTTGGACGATTTTTGCAGGGAAAAAATTTCAATTGAGTGGAGAGAAGTATAAAAGAAAGAGACAGGTGGTCAAGAGAAAGGTGCAAGAGGTGGAAAAAAGGGCAAATGGGGGAGTTGGGGTGAGGACTATCAGTAAATTTTAGGGGGAAAAAAAAGATGTTCTGGAAGGAGGTAATTTGGGGTGCGGAAAGACAAGGGAGCAAATGGGAATTCAGTGGGAAAGGGGGTAAATGGGGAGGTGGGGATAACAAGTAGTGGTGATGTGAGAAAATATATATATATATATATATATATTAAAATATATATATATATATTATTATATATATTTATATATATATATATATATATAAACTTCTGCGTCATTTTTGGGAAAAAAACGAGGAAAACATCACGTGAATAAAATACTCAGGCTACATAACTCCTTTACAAGACCAAGTGAATAGAAATTGTACTTCCAGCAAAATGAGTTTTTTTCTCTCTCTCTCTCTCTTTTTTTGGGGGGAGCGGAGGGGTGGAGAGAGAGAGAGAGAGAGGAGGAGGGGAGAGAATGGGAGAGAGAGAGAGGAGGGGAGGGAGAGAGAGAGAGAGAGGAGAGGAGGAGAGGGGAGAGAGAGGAGGAGAGGATGAGAGAGAGGAGGGAGAGAGGAGGAGGAGAGGAGGAGAGAGGAGAGAGAGAGGGGAGAGAGAGGAGAGGAGAGAGAGAGAGAGGAGAGGGAGAGAGAGAGAGGAGAGGAGAGAGAGGTGGAGAGAGGAGAGGAGAGGAGGAGAGAGGGAGGAGGAGGAGAGGAGAGGAGGAGAGAGGAGAGAGAGAGGAGAGAGAGAGAGAGAGAGAGAGAGGAGGAGATGAGGATGGAGAGAGAGGGGAGGAGAGAGGGAGAGGAGAGAGAGAGGAGATGAGAGAGGGAGAGGAGAGAGGAGAGGGAGAGGAGAGAGAGAGGGGAGGAGAGGAGAGAGAGAGAGAGAGAGGAGAGAGGAGAGGAGAGAGAGAGAGATGAGAGAGGAGAGAGGAGAGAGAGAGTAGGGAGGAGAGGAGAGGAGGAGAGAGAGATGAGGAGAGAGAGAGGAGAGGAGAGAGAGAGAGAGGAGAGAGAGGAGATGAGAGAGGAGGAGGAGAGAGAGGAGAGAGAGGAGAGAGATGGAGAGAGATGAGGGAGAGAGGGAGGAGAGAGAGGAGAGAGAGAGGAGAGAGAGGAGAGGAGAGGAGAGAGAGAGAGGAGGAGGATGAGAGAGAGAGGAGGGAGAGGAGGAGAGGAGGTGAGAGAGGAGAGAGAGAGAGGAGAGAGAGAGGAGGAGAGAGAGGGGAGGAGATGGAGAGAGGAGAGGAGAGAGGAGAGAGAGAGGAGGGAGAGGGGGAGAGATGAGGAGAGGAGAGAGGAGAGGAGAGAGGAGAGAGGAGAGAGAGGGAGAGAGAGGAGAGGAGGATGAGGAGAGGAGGGAGAGAGGAGAGAGAGAGAGAGGAGAGAGAGGAGAGTGAGAGAGAGAGAGAGAGGGAGAGAGAGATGAGAGAGAGAGAGTGAGGAGAGAGAGGAGAGGAGAGGAGAGAGAGAGAGAGGAGATGAGAGAGGGAGGAGAGAGGAGAGAGGGAGAGAGGAGGAGGAGAGGAGGAGAGAGAGGAGGAGGAGGAGAGAGAGAGAGTGAGAGAGAGGAGGAGGAGGAGAGAGGAGAGGGAGAGATGAGAGAGAGAGAGGAGGGAGAGAGAGGGAGAGAGGAGAGAGAGAGGAGATGGGAGAGAGGAGAGGAGAGAGAGGAGAGAGAGGAGAGAGGAGAGAGGAGAGGGAGGAGGAGAGAGGAGAGAGAGAGGAGAGAGAGAGAGAGAAGAGAGAGAGGAGGAGAGAGTGAGGAGAGAGGAGAGGGGAGAGAGAGGAGGGGTGAGGAGGAGAGGAGGGGATGAGAGGAGAGGAGGGGGGGAGAGGAGAGAGAGGAGAGGAGGAGAGGAGAGAGAGAGAGGAGAGAGAGAGAGAGGGAGAGAGAGGAGAGGAGAGGAGGAGGAGAGAGAGGAGAGGAGGAGAGAGGGAAGGAGAGGAGGAGAGAGATGAGAGGGAGAGGAGAGAGTGAGAGAGAGGGAGAGAGGAGAGAGAGGAGAGAGGAGAGAGGGAGAGAGGAGGAGAGAGAGAGTGGAGGAGATGAGATGGGAGGATGAGGAGAGAGAGAGAGAGGGAGAGGAGAGGAGGAGAGGAGGAGAGTGGAGAGGAGGAGAGAGAGTGGAGATGTGAGAGAGGAGAGATGAGGAGAGGGAGGGAGAGGAGAGAGGAGAGAGAGGATGAGAGAGGAGAGAGAGGAGAGAGGAGAGAGGAGAGATGAGTGAGAGGAGGAGGAGGAGAGGAGAGGAGGAGGAGAGGAGAGAGAGGAGAGAGAGGAGGAGAGAGAGAGGAGAGAGGGAAGAGAGAGGAGGAGGAGGAGGAGAGAGAGGAGAAGGGAGAGAGGGATGGGAGAGAGGAGGAGAGAGAGAGAGGAGAGAGAGAGAGGAGGAGAGGAGGGGAGGAGAGAGGAGGAGGAGGAGGAGAGAGAGAGGGAGAGAGAGAGAGAGTTTGTAAGCGTTCTATTCAAACGTCTGCCTTCCCCCCTAACCCCCCTTTGGCCTCAAAATGTTAGACGAGCGGGTCGTCCTCAGCAGTCAAAGGAGAACCAAGTTGTTGACACACGACGGAAAAAACAAAAATGAAAAAAAAAAAAAATTACAAAAAATACGAGATGAAAAATCTAATCGAGAAAAAAAATGATATTCGAAAACGAAAGACAGCGACAAAGTATAATAATAATAATAATATATATATATATATATATACATATATATATATATATATATATATATATATATATATATATATATATATATATATATATATGAATTAAGATAACCTTAGTATAAACTAAATTCAGGTCTATAAGAAAGAAAAAAAATCGTTCTAATGTGTTTCTTTCTCTTGCCTCTCTCTCTCTCTCTCTCTCTCTCTCTCTCTCTCTCTCTCATTTCTTTTTTCAAGTTAAAACGAGAAAGAAGAAGAAGAAGGTAGGAAATTATACGGCCGGGGGAAAAAAAGAATTAAGGAAAGGTGAAATTACTTCATTTCCTTAGAGACGAGAATTCAGTGTTGTGTCGGGGGGGAGGGAGGAAGGGAGGGGGGGGGTTGGAAGAGGAGGAGAAGGTTAGGGTGAAGGGGGTAGAGAGGGGGGGGGGAGGGGGGAGAGGAGGAGGAAGGTTAGGGTGAAGGGGTAGAGAGGGGCAACGGGGGAAAAGAGATTACGAGAGAAAGGGGTGAGGGGGGGGTGGGGGAGGAAGGGGAAGGGACTAAGAGAGTAAGAGGGGAGGTGGTGTTTAAAAAGGTGCATGAATAAGGATAGAGAATCATATACATTGTCTCTTAGCACACCACACACACACACACACACACACACACACACACACACACACATACACATACATACATACACACACACACATACATACACACACATACATACACACACATTATATATATATATATATATATATATATATATATATATATATATATATATATATATATATACGTCACTGGCTCTCGATGTATGGTGAGGTCCCACCACCCCGTTGGTAAAGGGTTGTCCCGTCTTGTTCCTCAAGGGTTCGAACCCTACCCTTCCCTTCCCCTCCAACCAAGTCTTACCTTCTAAAGCTACGTCGTATATGGGGGACACACACCAACCCCTCCTCTTTCCTACCTCCCCTCCCCTCTTGCCTAATGGCGTCATTAGCCGACATTGTGTGTGGGTGAAGAAGAAGAAAAAAAGAGATATGCCTCACAGGCCATTTCATAAGCTCCCAGCCTCCCTCGTGCTAATATGTTATATTCCCTGAACGAAGTGTTCTCTCACTGGTGTAGATGGACGTTGTATTGTCATCTTGTGGAAAGATCTTAACCTACACCATTATTATCATCATTATTAACATCATCATTATTATCATTATCATTATTAGCATTGTTATCACTATTATTATTATTATTATCATCATTATTAACATCATCATTATTATCATTATCATTATTAACATTGTTATCACTATTAATATTACTATTATCATTATTATTACTATTACTATTATTATCATCATCATTATTGTCATTATCATTATTATTATATTATCATTATTATCATTATTATTATTATCATCATTGCTATCATTATTATCATTATCATCATTATCATCCCTGGGGATAGAGGAGAAAGAATACTGCCCACGTATTCCCTGCGCGTTGTCGAAGGCGACTGAAAGGGGCAGGAGCGAGTGAGAGTTGGGCTGAAAACCCAAGCTCCATCCCCCTCCCAGCTCACCGCTTCGGAAAAGGTAAGAACAGAAGGAGGAGCCAAGCGAGGACTCTTCTTCCTTCCTTCCTTCCCGGCGCTACCTCGCTCGGGGGCGGGGAGGACAAGAAAAATGCGCCAGAAAATACGGAAGAAGAGAAGACGCGAGACACGATATTACTTTTGGAGGGAAACTGTCATCGAGCCGAGCCATCAATGATCACCATCAAATACGGTGATCAATGGAGCTCTATTGATCGCCAGAGTGACCAATACGGTGATCAATGGAGCTCTATTGATCACCAGAGTGACCAATGGGAGTTGACAAAGGAGTTACTTACTAACTGGCCTTTACAGGTCATCAATACGCGTGGGTCGCCTTGTCGTACCTCACATGGTGGTTAATGGCTGAGGGATAGAGAGAGAGAGAGAGAGAGAGAGAGAGAGAGAGAGAGAGAGAGAGAGAGAGAGAGAGAGAGAGAGAGAGAGAGAGAGAGAGAGAGTCTCATCATTTCTCTCAAAGACAGATGGTGGCGCACAGAAATGAATTTAGTAGAGCAAATGAGATAATCATTTCAAGAGTTTTGAGATATAGGTCTCTCTCTCTCTCTCTCTCTCTCTCTTCCTCATAATCTTTGTCGTCACATTTGATCTGGCTTGGACCATACAAACTTCGTATATATATATATATATATATATATATATATATATATATATATATATATATATATATATATATATATATATATATATATATATATTTCTCTCCATATACTTCTAGTTGTCCATGTACCGCCTTTATACATCTCAACAAAAACTCAAACACTGTCCAGTGATCATAAACACCAGAAACATTACGATTCTCTTGAAGTTTTCAAACGAAAAGTAATTAAGATATTTCTCTCTTAGAAAACTATACCATTTTTACTGTACCATGGCCTGTGATACATATAAATCGATCGAGAACTATATCATTCACATATAAATCAACATAATTCATGCATTTCGTATCATTACCTTGAAAGAGTAGAGGCACGTAACTTAGTGTATAACAACAAGTAGTTATGATGAAAAAGAAAGAAATACAGCTCTCAGTAGTCGAATGAAAATAAAGATACATTCTTTTACATTTCATCCACGAAATACACTACGATTGCACTCAAAGATTTAATTTGGTCTGTAACTTCATGGTGCAAAAGTAATTAATCCTGAAAGCAGATCAAGAGATTAAATTTGTTTAATAAAATCTAATCAATCTGAAATTTTGTATATGAAAAAAGAAAAAAAAAAAATCAGAGGGCAAGAGATGAAAATATAAGAGTAAACTTATATATATATATATATATATATATATATATATATATATATATATATATATATATATATATATATATATACTAGACCAAATTGGAGGTGGAAAGATGGAGTGAAAAAGATTTTGTGTGATCGGGGCCTGAACATGCAGGAGGGTGAAAGGAGGGCAAGGAATAGAGTGAATTGGAGCGATGTGGTATACCGGGGTTGACGTGCTGTCAGTGGATTGAATCAAGGCATGTGAAGCGTCTGGGGTAAACCATGGAAAGCTGTGTAGGTATGTATATTTGCGTGTGTGGACGTATGTATATACATGTGTATGGGGGTGGGTTGGGCCATTTCTTTCGTCTGTTTCCTTGCGCTACCTCGCAAACGCGGGAGACAGCAGCAAAGCAAAAAAAAAAAAAAAAAAAATATATATATACTAGACACAGGCATCCCCTATGCGTCGAAAAAGGCGACTGAAATTCGCAGGAAAGAAGGCTGAAAGAGGGGGGCGAAGCTACCCACTCATTCCCCCTCTACTGGTCTCGCTACTTTCCAAAAGTGGGACGAGAAGAAGCCAGGCGAGGAGAACACGGCCCATCTTCCCGCAACAGCTCAGGCTTAGGGAGGGAGGAAGGACGTACGTCTGAATGTGGGTGGACACGTATGCAAGACGAGAGGACGAGAAATAAGGATGCTCTGGGAGAGGGTATGTGTGTGTGTGTGAAGGAACCTGGATGTTCTGGCTCTGAGTGACCCTTCTCTAACGCCTCGAGGTAAGACGAGAGGACGAGAAGTAAGGATGCTCTTGGGGTGTGTGTGTGTGTGTGTGTGTGTGTGTGTGTGTGTGTGTGTGTGAAGGAACCTGGATGTTCTGGCTCTAAGTGAGTGACCCTTCTCTAACGCCTCGAGGTAAGACGAGAGGACGAGAAGTAAGGATGCTCTTGGGGTGTGTGTGTGTGTGTGTGTGTGTGTGTGTGTGTGAAGGAACCTGGATGTTCTGGCTCTGAGTGAGTGACCCTTCTCTAACGCCTCGAGGTAAGACGAGAGGACGAGAGGTAAGGATGCTCTTGGGGTGTGTGTGTGTGTGTGTGTGTGTGTGTGTGTGTGAAGGACCCTGGATGTTCTGGCTGTGAGTGACCCTTCTCTAACGCCTCGAGGTGTATACACAATGGTTCCCTCCACCCCCGCACTCCTGCTTTAGGAGGCCAGCTGGCTCTGGACAACACCTAGCTGCCGCTGCAGGTGGAAGTTGCGTGTCTTGGCATCCTCTCCCTTTCATTAGGGCATCCTAATTACTTGGTAATTATGAGAGCGTCTTGAATTAATCCCAGACAGTAGTAATGGGGGCCTCGTGCCTCGTCCTGCCCCGTTTATCAAAGCAGGAACATTTGTCTGAATCAAGAGGAGGAAGTGGGTTTTTTTTTTTTTGAGGTTTTAATTAAAGTAACGATATCAATTGTTCCCCTTAAATTGTGAGGCCAAACAATAGACAAGACGGAAGATAAGGGTAAGTGTTAGAATACCACAAGTGAATAGATGATAATGACAATGATAATAGTAATAATAGTGATAATAATTATAATAACAATAATAATAATGTTAATAATAATAATAATATTAATAATAATAATAATAATAATAATAATAATAATAATAATATTAATAATAATAATAATAATAATAATAATAATAATAATAATGATAATAATAACAATAATAATAATGATAACAATAACAGTAATAATAATGATGATGATAATAGTGATGATAACAATAATGATAATAATAATAACAATAATGATAATGATAATAATAATCAACAGCAGGGTGTGTGTGTGTGTGTGTGTATGTCCTACTCTCTTCACTACACTCTTCTCCAACTACTCTAGAACCTCCACCTCTCACCAGCTCTCTCTCTCTCCCTCCCCCCACTCTCACCCCCCAACTCTCACCCCCCAACCACCATCGCCAGTAACAGTTAATCACCCTCCCCCCTCCTCCCCACCTGGTTTATCTAATCCCCCCTCCTCCCCACCTGGTTTATCTAATCCCCCCCTCCCCACCTGGTTTATCTAATCCCCCCTCCTCCCCACCTGGTTTATCTAATCCCCCCCTCCTCCCCACCTGGTTTATCTAATCCCCCCCCTCCCCACCTGGTTTATCTAATCCCCCCTCCTCCCCACCTGGTTTATCTAATCCCCCCCCTCCCCACCTGGTTTATCTAATCCCCCCTCCTCCCCACCTGGTTTATCTAATCCCCCCTCCTCCCCACCTGGTTTATCTAATCCCCCCTCCTCCCCACCTGGTTTATCTAATCCCCCCTCCTCCCCACCTGGTTTATCTAATCCCCCCTCCTCCCCACCTGGTTTATCTAATCCCCCCTCCTCCCCATCTGGTTTATCTAATCCCCCCTCCTCCCCACCTGGTTTATCTAATCCCCCCTCCTCCCCACCTGGTTTATCTAACCCCCCCTCCCCACCTGGTTTATCTAACCCCCCTACCACCTGGTTTATCTAATCCCCCCCCTCCCCACCTGGTTTATCTAATCCCCCCTCCTCCCCACCTGGTTTATCTAATCCCCCCTCCTCCCCACCTGGTTTATCTAATCCCCCTCCCCCCTTTTCAAGTACGCCATTCATTACGGGTGATTGCCAAGTGCCTCAATAGCCCTAGTGCTTTTTCTTTCTTTTTTCCCGCACCATTATATTAATCTCCTCATCCCCGCAATTTTCCAAACTCTATCGACCAGAGTGGCGTCATTCTCAGTGGATCATCCCATAAAACTGATGTCTGGAGATTCCATCCAAGATGATGTAGTGGCCGTAGAGAATGAGAGAGAGAGAGAGAGAGAGAGAGAGAGAGAGAGAGAGAGAGAGAGATAAGACAGAGAGAGAGAGAGAGAGAGAGAGAGAGAGAGAGAGAGAGAGAGGTAAAGAGAGAGAGAGATAAAGACAAAGAGAGAGAGAGAGAGAGAGAGAGAGAGAGAGAGAGAGAGAGAGAGAGAGAGAGAGAGAGCGAGATAAAGACAGAGAGAGAGAGAGATAAAGACAGAGAGAGAGAGAGAGAGAGAGAGAGAGAGAGAGAGAGAGAGAGAGAGAGAGAGAGAGAGAGAAACGTGACACTTGGCCCAAACATTTTTCACGTAGGCTAAATCTAAAATCTCTCTGATTGACATCATTCGCCTTCGTCCCATCGTATGGACGAGACAGGGGAAAAATATTCCGTTTTCTCTTAAACATTCTGTAAATGGTGGACTCCCTGGCTTCAAAACCTATCATTAGGAACGGGAGGGCTGATGAAGACACCAGATCAGGCGTGTGATTATAATCACACGTTGATTAAGTGTGGCGTTAAGATTGGTTAATTGCCCTGGGTCTTTATGTCGTATCGGGATTAGACAAACGGTTAACTCTCGTAATCAGGGTTAGTATTATTTGCGGTAGACCCAAGTGTCAGAGAGAGAGAGAGAGAGAGAGAGAGAGAGAGAGAGAGAGAGAGAGAGAGAGAGAGAGAGATTGTGTGAAGTCCTTTTTTTCCTTTTTTTCTTTTTTTTGGCCCAGGATGTTTTGTTTACATTACAGTGCTCGCTCGACGAGAGAGAGAGAGAGAGAGAGAGAGAGAGAGAGGAGAGAGAGAGAGAGAGAGAGAGAGCAGAGAGAGAGAGAGAGAGAGAGAGAGAGAGAGAGAGAGAGAGAGAGAGAGAGAGAGAGAGAGAGAGAGAGAGAGATTGTGTGAAGTCCTAATTTCCTTTTTTTTGGCCTAGGATGTTTTGTTTACATTACAGTGCTCGCTCGACGAGAGAGAGAGAGAGAGAGAGAGAGAGAGAGAGAGAGAGAGAGAGAGAGAGAGAGAGAGAGAGAGAGAGAGAGAGAGAGATTGTGTGAAGTCCTAATTTCCTTTTTTTTTGGCCTAGGATGTTTTGTTTACATTACAGTGCTCGCTCGACGAGAGAGAAAGAGAGAGAGAGAGAGAGAGAGAGAGAGAGAGAGAGAGAGAGAGAGAGAGAGAGACATTGTGTGAAGTCCTTTTTTTCTTTTTTTTTTGGCCCAGGATGTTTTGCTTACATTACAGCGCTCGCTCGACGAGAGAGAGAGAGAGAGAGAGAGAGAGAGAGAGAGAGAGAGAGAGAGAGAGAGAGAGAGAGAGAGAGAGAGAGAGATTGTGTGAAGTCCTTATTTTCTTTCTTTTTTTTGGCCCAGGATGTTTTGTTTACATTACATTGCTCGCTCGACGATCGCATCTGCATAGTGTACTTCCTGGTACCCAAACCGTCTGTTTGACGTTGTTATTTAAGCTGGAAGAGAACGGTGATTGCCGTAGTCTGGACAGTGAAGTCGAACGCCCCGGCATCACTGACGGACTTGGCACTGTGATCAGCCCAGGAGGATGTGGAGGAAGAAGAAGAAGAAGGAGGAGGAGGAAAGGAAGACGCGTCGCCCCCCACCCACCACCCAAAAAAACTTGCCGTAGTCCCTGAGCACAATTCTTTATCTCGCTCCTTCGTCGGCAACCACTGGTGTGGCCTTAGTGAACACAGTTCCTCTCTCTCTCTCTCTCTCTCTCTCTCTCTCTCTCTCTCTCTCTCTCTCTCTCTCTCTCTCTCTCTCTCTCTCTCTTCTCTCTCTCTCTCTCTCTCTCTCTCTCTCTCTCTCTCTCTCTCTCTCTCTCTCTCTCTTCTTAAAACATTCACACCGACCAGTCGCGCCACAAGCTCCAGGAGGAACAACAGTATAAAAGAAAAAAAAGGTGTTTATATTCTTTCCCTGCGCCATAATACAGGGTCTCCCGAAATATGTCACTACGCTGGAACCTGTGCATATAATGGTTTGGAGGACGAGGCTTCGAATCCCTGTCGCATTTCAGGACTTGTTCCCGCTTGTGAGAAGGAATGTAATCGTAATTTCTTACACTCATTCAATCTAGTACATCTAATGTAATTCATCGAATGTAATCTTAGCCTTTCGATGCAATGTATCAATATAATACAATGCAATTGATGTAACTGCAACTTTCTTGTATCTAATCAATGTAATATGACGCTATGTAATGTCATGAACGCTGTGGAAATGTCTTAGTTCTTTCTAATGTAATCAACCGTAATTCCCTTCGCATTCATCTATTGGTCGGACATCCTCTTAATGATTTTTTAGAATATGAGCTCAATGGAACTTTATATACACACCTTTACTTCATGCTGGTCCCACAGATCCCACCAACCCCCACCCCCCAAAACACATCCCATTACCAAGGATTGGCCAGAATATGCAAAGTAGTCGCTCATTATCCTATCCTCCCAGTTAATTAATCGCTCTCCCTTTACCTCTCCCTAAATCACACTGGCGGGTTTTAAATAAAGAGGTTTAGCTCTGGCGCAAGACTTATTGATAGTTAAGTTTTTAAAAAAGAGGGGCCCCCCTCTCGGAGCCATCAGTAACGGGAGATGGAATGGGTCTAATTGCAAAAGGAGATGGAAACTGAAATATAAACACCATAAGCTTACAATATCCTACTAGATATTGTGTTGTGGGAAGGAGGGAGGGAGAGAAGGAGGGAAGGAGTAAAACAGCTGAAGTGTTACGTGGCATCCGAGAAATACTATGGATATGATAGCAATAATCATCGTTGTATTTATCATTACCATCTTATATCGCTGATGTTATCATATTATCAATTATGCTGGCGTTGAGAGAGATTTTCATACTTACGTGGCCGGCCCCGTGTATTGTACATCCTCTCCAGATCAGAAGCCTTTTGATCAGTGTCAGCTGCTGCACTCACCTCTCTCTGTACCTAGACCAATCCAGCCATCAACCATCCTTGCACTGGACACCCAGTGTGGACTGACATTCTTCTTTCACCATCCATCTCTTGTTCAGCCGCGCGGGTCTGTAACGAGAAGGACCAATAGGGGGTTATGGCGGGTCCACTTTGTAGTGAAGGGGGGGGGGGGGGGCATTCTTCGGTCAAGCTAATGACAGAAGAACATCTATAACTTGGCACCTTTTGTGGAAGCTATTAACTTGGCACCTTTTGTGGAAGCTATTAACTTGGCACTTTTGTGGAAGCTATTAACTTGGCACCTTTTGTGGAAGCTATTAACTTGGCACCTTTTGTGGAAGCTATTAACTTGGCACCTTTTGTGGAAGCTATTAACTTGGCACCTTTTGTGGAAGCTATTAACTTGGCACCTTTTGTGGAAGCTATTAACTTGGCACCTTTTGTGGAAGCTATTAACTTGGCACCTTTTGTGGAAGCTATTAACTTGGCACTTTTTGTGGAAGCTATTAACTTGGCACCTTTTGTGCAAGCTATAACTTGGCACCTTTTGTGGAAGCTATTAACTTGGCACCTTTTGTGGAAGCTATCAACTTGGCACCTTTTGTGGAAGCTATTAACTTGGCACCTTTTGTGGAAGCTATTAACTTGGCACCTTTTGTGGAGGCTATAACTTGGCACCTTTTGTGGAAGCTATAACTTTGCACCTTTTGTGAAGGCTATTAACTTGGCACTTTTTGTGGAGGCTATAACTTGGCACCTTTTGTGGAAGCTATAACTTTGCACCTTTTGTGAAGGCTATTAACTTGGCACCTTTTGTGGAAGCTATAACTTGGCACCTTTTGTGCAAGCTGTTAACTTGGCACCTTTTGTGGAAGCTATTAACTTGGCACCTTTTGTGGAAGCTATAACTTTGCACTTTTTGTGAAGGCTATTAACTTGGCACCTTTTGTGGAAGCTATAACTTGGCACCTTTTGTGCAAGCTGTTAACTTGGCACCTTTTGTGGAAGCTATTAACTTGGCACCTTTTGTGGAAGCTATTAGCTTGGCACCTTTTGTGGAT
The DNA here is from genome assembly GCF_036320965.1 of Panulirus ornatus. Lineage (NCBI taxonomy): Eukaryota > Metazoa > Arthropoda > Malacostraca > Decapoda > Palinuridae > Panulirus > Panulirus ornatus. The sequence continues at coordinate 6,405,089 of NC_092228.1, forward strand.
TCAGATGAAGCATTTGATCGTCAGGGAATACAACGCCTTGATTATTATCACGATTAAACAATAACTTAAAAAAAAAGAAGGTTTTTCAATACATATCATTTCAACTAGACGTAATCTGATCCCTTATGTGAAAAGCTAATAGATCAACGAACCGGAAATCGCATTCAAAACCCTTGGAACTTTTACGCGAAGATGAGAACGTATTCTTTGTCAGGCAGAAAGAAACAAGACATGGGGCGGTACTCAAACCACCGATTGGTTGAGAATGAACAAGAAGAAAACCAATCTCGCTGATTGGGACCTGCGTGATGTTTCTTAAGGTATACATATATGTATGATTTTTTCCCCAACGAATAAATGATTGGATTTGGTGAAGGTGTGTACATGCGTTTCTCAGAAAATTGTGCTGGGCTTGAGGCATATCCAGTGATTAGAAAATGTCTTTGACCCACTTCTCCACATAAACAGATAGATAAATAGACAGATGAGCACATAATACATAGAGGTATACTTAGATACATAGCATCCGAATAGAGTGGTAGATATATAAGTAGACAGACAGACAGATGGATGGATAGATAGAAAGACACATAGACAGACGGACAGATAAACACAAAGACAGACAGACAGACAGACAGATAGATAGATAGATAGATAGATAGATAGATAGATAGAAAGACACATAGACAGACGGACAGATAAACACAAAGACAGACAGACAGACAGATGGACCAAAAGGTCACCACAGATTCGCAGGTTCAGTATCAACAACAATCAACAACAACAACAACAACAAACAACATCAACAACAACAACAACAACAACAACAACAACAACAACAATAATAGTAACAACAGCAGCAGTGCCAACGCTAGGCCATCAGCGCTACAGAGCCAGAGCTGTAGAAACAGTATTGCCAACTCAGCATCGCTGGGCCTCAGGGGTGTTTCGCCTGACTGGTCTTAATGCCCCACACCGGAACCTTACAGGCGCGCGAGCGCGTTTTTATGTGTCCGTGTGTGTGTACGCGTTTCTTTTATTTGTAAGCGTGTGTCTTTCTCGTGTGTTGTGGTGTGTGTGTGTGTGTGTGTGTGTGTGTGTGTGTGTTGTGTGTGTGTTGTGTGTGTGCGTGTGTGGTGGGGGCGGTGTGTGTGTGTGTGTTGTTGTGTGCGTGTGTGTGGTGTGTGTTGTGTGTTTTGTGTGTGTGCGTGGTGTGTGTGTGTGTGTGTGCGTGTGTGTGTATGTGTGTGCGGTGTGTGTGTGTGTGTGCGTGTGTGTGTGTGTGTAAAGCAACATCAACCCATATAAAACATAACAGTAAGGTCTTCGTCACACACACCCTCACCCCCAAACTTCCACACCTTCCTTACACCTGTTCCCTACACCTTCGCAAACACCTGTTTTCTCACACCTTCCCTACTACACCTGTCACCCCTCTCCTTCCCTACTACACCTGTCACCCCTCTCCTTCCCTACTACACCTGTCACCCCTCTCCTTCCCTACTACACCTGTCACCCTCACCCCTTTCCCCACAACACCCCCCCTTTCCCCACTACACCTGTCAAAGCCCCCCCCTTTCCCTTTCCTACTACACCTACCCCATCACCTAACCCCCCCTTTCCCTACAACACCTGTTACACCCTCTCCCACACCCCCCTTCCCTACACTCATCCCATACCTTCACTTACACCTGCTGCTACAGACGTGATCGACAGCACCTGTTCACACACCCTCCCTCCCTCCCAATCCCCACCTCCCTTCCTCCCTCTCCCTCATTGAACCTGATTAGCCAATCAATTTTGTGTTTCCCCCACTCTCTCCTCACAGCAGGTAACTAATCATGGACGAGATTCGTTCAGGACCTCGTCGCCTAAGAGCCTTCTGTCATTAAATCAATCTTGAAGTCCTCTTTCTTTCCTTTCCCCCCCCCCAAACCCCACAAACCCCCACTCCTCAAAAAAAAAGAGGCGAAAATACGAGTTAAAATGACATTAAAAAAAAAGAGAGATAAAAAAACTTTCGTTGGATTATCGGTCAAAAAAAAGAAAAAAAATGAAAGGTGATTTGCGAGACGACCGTACTTAACAGTGTGGTCATAATATGGGAGGTGGGGAAATGGAGGAGGAGGAGGAGGAGGAGGAAGACGAAAATTGGCGACCATCTCACGAAATTGATTCTGAGTTACTTCCATGCGGTAATTGAATCATATAATGCTCGCGTAGCGCGGGCGAGCCTTATATATATATATATATATATATATATATATATATATATATATATATATATATATATATATATATATATATATATATAAATGTATATATATATATATATATATATATATATATATATATATATATATATATATATATATATGTATATATATATATATTTATATCTATTTTGCTTTGTCGCTGTCTCCCGCGTTTGCGAGGTAGCGCAAGGAAACAGACGAAAGAAATGGCCCAACCCACCTCCATACACAATGTATATACATACACGTCCACACACGCAAATATACATACCTATACATCTCAATGTACACATATATATATACACACACAGACTCATACATATATACCCATGCACACAATTCACACTGTCTGCCTTTATTCATTCCCATCGCCACCTCGCCACACATGGAATACCATCCCCCTCCCCCCTCATGTGTGCGAGGTAGCACTAGGAAAAGACAAAAAAGGCCCCATTCGTTCACACTCAGTCTCTAGCCGTCATGCAATAATGCCCGAAACCACAGCTCCCTTTCCACATCCAGGCCCCACACACACACACACACACACATATATATATATATATATATATATATATATATATATATATATATATATATATATATATATATATATATATATATATATATACATACATATATATATATATATATATATATATATATATATATATATATATATATATATATATATATATATATATATATATATATATATCCAGGCTGGATCCCACTACAAGGGATAAACCACGACCACTATACGAGTGCCATTATGCAAATGAACTATGGTGTGAGATTGGGTAATTACCTCCTTCATTTTAAGGCATCAAAGTGATTATGCTAGTCATTTTCCCCTCCACCAGATTGAACCTCAATATGATTTTTTTTTCCCCCTACCTTTTTATTATCCGTCCGTCTGTCATTTGTTTTTTTAGGGGGGGGGGGGAGGGAAATGGATCTTAGAATTATGACGCGTACGTCTGTCTGTCTCTCCTCCTCCTCCTTCTTCTGTCAGTCTGTCTCTCTCTCCTCCTCCTCCATCTGTCTGTCACTCCTCCTCCTCTGTCTGTTTTTCCTCCTCCTCCATCGTTCTGTCTGTCCTCCTCCTCCGTCTGTCTCTCCTCCTCCTCCTCCTTCTGTCTGTCTGTCTCTCCTCCTCCATCTATCTGTCTGTCTGTCTGTCTGTCTCTCCTCCTCCTCCATCTGTCTTTCCTCCTCCTCCATCTTTCTGTCTGTCCTCCTCCTCCGTCTGTCTCTCCTCCTCCTCCTCCGTCTGTCTGTCTGTTTGTCTGTCTCTCCTCCTTCTCCTCCTCCTGAGCGTTACATCATCTTGTAACGACGGTAACGCTGGAGGTAATTAGCCCACACCTTGAGGGGGTGGGGGGTGTCCTCTCCACACCGCCGTGGATGGGTCGACAGAAGCCCATTGTCGCTGGCGAAAAAAGGAACATTTACAATGAGGGAGGTGGTGGTTTTTTTTTTTTCTTTTGAGAATCAATCGTCGAAGAGAAGAGGCAAACGAGTCATTTAAAGGATGGTAATTTGAAAAGATTACGCCATCTGTCCGTGGGGTTATCAGGTGCAACATTTTGAGATGGTTATATGAAACGTACAGGATTTAAAAAGAATAACAACTTTGTCTTAAACCTGATTCAGGTAGCATCTCTCTCTCTCTCTCTCTCTCTCTCTCTCTCTCTCTCTCTCTCTCTCTCTCTCTCTCTCTCTCTCTGTATATATATATCTTCGCACGCAAAGAAGCATAAGTCAGCAACACGAAGCCCTGAACTTCAGCAGTAGACGGAATAACGTATGCCAAATCCATAGTGTCTGAGGGGGAAGTGTGTTGTGGGACCCACACACATCACACGTCGTGTTGCGAAAGTGACATTTGTCAGGGCAGAGTTATACAGTCACACTCTTGTACTGTAACTCCGGGCCGGCCACCCTCAGAAATACATGAGAGGGACTGCCTCCTTACCAACCTCACACTACCTCACTTCACTCACAAACCTCCGGGCCGGCCACCCTCAGAAATACATGAGAAGGACTGCCTCCCTACCAACCTCACACTACCTCACCTCACTCACAAACCTCCTTCATTGTGAAATAAGGTCACTAGTGAGGGCAACTGTCCTCACTACGTTCAAGAGACGAGGCAGAATTGATTACATTAGCGGTGTGGGAAAACATGAGAATTGCACTGGCTGTAGAAGTTGCTACAGTGGATGTTCTATAATGCTAGGGGAGGATTAAGTGCCTGTGGTTGACCTAGTGCTGAAAGTAGTGGTAGTAGTAGTAGTAGTAGTAGTAGTAGTAGTAGTAGTAGTAGTAGTTGTAGTAGTATTATCAGTAGTAGTAGTAGTAGTAGCAGCAGCAGCAGCAGCAGCAGCAGTAGTAGCAGTAGTAGTAGTAGTAGAAGTACTAGTAGTAGCAGTAGTAGTAGTAGTAGTAGTAGTAGTAGCAGTAGTAGTACTAGTAGTAGTAGTAGTAGTAGTAGAGGGGTATTATCACTAGTACTGGTAACAATGCCATTTGAGAACGACATTATAATACCATACATCTTCGGAATACACACACACACACACACACACACACACACACACACACACACACACACACACACACACACTTGCATATAAATACATTCATACACATAAACCTATATGTATGTCTATACACACACACACACACACACACACACACACACACACACACACAGCCACATCTGCGCTTGCAGATACGCACGCTTTGCATGGATCCAAATTTCCTCCCTCTCTCTCTTTCTGGCACCAGAACCGACTGTGGGGCATTTAATGGCGAGATCACATGACCGTCAGGCAGTTCGGCGAGTCTAGTAATGGTCATGCACGAACCATTATTGCATGACAGTAAAAAATGATAAAAGAAAAAGAAAAAAAACTCGTATTGCTACCACATACAATCTGTTGGTCGCTGTTGCTCAACCCGGATCCGTGTGCATGAATGTAAACGAAGGGACGAAGATCCAGGCAAACGGTGTATATATATATATATTATTTTTTTTTTTATTATACTTTGTCGCTGTCTCCCGCGTTTGCGAGGTAGCGCAAGGAAACAGACGAAAGAAATGGCCCAACCCCCCCCCCCCCCCATACACATGTATATACATACGTCCACACACGCAAATATACATACCTACACAGCTTTCCATGGTTTACCCCAGACGCTTCACATGCCTTGATTCAATCCACTGACAGCACGTCAACCCCGGTATACCACATCGCTCCAATTCACTCTATTCCTTGCCCTCCTTTCACCCTCCTGCATGTTCAGGCCCCGATCACACAAAATCTTTTTCACTCCATCTTTCCACCTCCAATTTGGTCTCCCTCTTCTCCTCGTTCCCTCCACCTCCGACACATATATCCTCTTGGTCAATCTTTCCTCACTCATTCTCTCCATGTGCCCAAACCACTTCAAAACACCCTCTTCTGCTCTCTCAACCACGCTCTTTTTATTTCCACACATCTCTCTTACCCTTACGTTACTCACTCGATCAAACCACCTCACACCACACACTGTCCTCAAACATCTCATTTCCAGCACATCCATCCTCCTGCGCACAACTCTATCCATAGCCCATCTATCCATATATATATACATATATCATACAAACCTCCAACAGCCAGGATCGAACCCGGGACCCCTGTGCAAGAGGCGGGAATGCTACCCGCTAGGCTATGTGCCCATAGCCTAAAGGTTAGCATTCTCGCTTCTTGCACAGGGGTCCCGGGTTCGATCCTGGCTGCTGGAGGTTTGTATGTTCTATGAAAGTGCGCGTTCCTATGCACTTTGTTCACATATATATATTTTCTTTTTCTTTCATACTATTTGCCATTTCCCGCGATAGCGAGGTAGCGTTAAGAACAGAGGACTGGGCCTTTGAGGGAATACCCTCACCTGGCCCTCTTCTCTGTTCCTTCTTTTTGGAAAAAAAAAAAAAAAAAAAAAAAACACGTAAGCCTGTCTGATTGGTCGGGTGGTTATTTTTGTCATTTGGGGCATAACAATACTCAAGGGTGATTTAAGTCCGTCAAATTCAGGTTGTAACGAGCGATCGAAAAATCTTTGAACGCCCTCCTCGGCCGTTCAAAACAATGGCCACGCGCACTCTCGCTGCGCATGTGGTCCTTCGTTGTCGAAGATGGTGTGTTGATGTACCACAGAGTGAAGAACTGATTTACAGTGAAGCATATACGTATGTATACATCTGGAGTTTCTCCAGTACACGTTCCTTGGTTCGAATCCCTCTTGCCTCAGATGAACGAATCATGTTCCTGTTTTTTATCTAACTGTTCAGATCTATGAGATGAAAAAAAAACCCGAACAAAAAAAGAAATGACAGAACTTGAAAACAAAAAGAAATCGGAACTTTGCATGAATTTATTTAGATCACCACAAAACAAACACATGGACGGAATAACTTCATTAAATCCTTAATTACTTACAACAACAAACATTCCACACACCTCCCTCAAAAAAAAAAAAAACACAACAGTAGTTTATTAAGGAATAATTAATCCATTTCTCTTTTTTTTTTGCCGTTGGAAGAAACGCGGGTTTACAAACTTTTAATTGAAATAAGTTTTCAAATGATCCCAAAGAAAGCTTGGCCCAGAGTCTTTATTAAACTAAGTCAAGGGATTTAATTGTATCCTGTACAGGCCTGGGGATTAACGTTAATGCACACACTCTACTACGAGGATTACACAGGGGGGGGAGGGGAGAATAAGGGATTTATCTCCTATGATTTACTTGCAATGAAAAATCGAGGCTTTTAGAATCACACACAGACACACACACATACACATACAAACACACACACACACACACACACACACACACAATCATTTTCTTCACCCCATCCTTGAACGCCTGACTCTTGAGCCCTTAGTAGCCTTAGAAACACTTCGGTTGTCTTGAGGTGAGGTTGAAGGGAGAGGGGGGACTTTGAGCCTGAGGTGAGGTTGAAGGGAGAGGGGGGACTTTGAGCCTGAGGTGAGGTTGAGAGGAGCGGGGACTTTGAGCCTGAGGTGAGGTTGAGAGTGGGGAGGACTTTGAGCCTGAGGTGAGGTTGACAGTGGGGGGACTTTGAGCCTGAGGTGAGGTTGACAGTGGGGGGACTTTGAGCCTGAGGTGAGGTTGACAGTGGGGGGACTTTGAGCCTGAGGTGAGGTTGAGAGGAGGTGGGACTTTGAGCCTGAGGTGAGGTTGAGAGGAGGGGGGACTTTGAGCCTGAGGTGAGGTTGAGAGGAGCGGGGGGTGGGGGGACTTTGAGCCTGAGGTGAGGTTGAGAGTGAGGGGGACTTTGAGCCTGAGGTGAGGTTGAGAGTGGGAGGACTTTGAGCCTGAAGTGAGGTTGAGGGGGGGGGGGAAGGACTTTATAAACCTTCACCGTGGCTCTGTGGTCTCCCGGACTGGTGAAATGGGTTGCTTCACTTTGCCCTGTCCCGCCCGGGGCTTCTGCGGTGAGTGCTTCCATATCTCTAGTGCGTCGGGAGACGGAGCGCCCTGTCTACACACACAGACACAGACACACACACACTAAGCCATCCTCCTCATGTGAGGCAAAGAGCATCTTATACGTGCTTTGAATTCCCCCCTTTTCTTCTCCTTATCCTTTTACTCCTCCTCCTCCTCACCCCAAGTGCCTCACACACAAAAAATGCGTGCGGCGCAGCGCGCAATGACCCCATATATAATCGCACGAGGGCGTCGTTTTGAATCTTATACGACGCCCCGAGCTAAAGTCTATATAGCCTGATCACGTGCATATAACGTGTCTAGCCTGCTTCCCGGCCATCTTAACTATGTTATCTTGATTACCTCCGACACGAAAGCAATTTTGTGTACACCAAAAATCTTGAATTAATGACTGTAAGTCCTTAACTTCACACACCTGCTATATATATATATATATATATATATATATATATATATATATATATATATATATATATATAAAGTGCATATGAATGCACAACTTCATAGAAGGTGCGCGTTCATATGTACTTTGTTCATATTCATATACCTCCGCGTTGTACAGTTAAGTTCGGTTAAAATGCTATCTGCTGGCTATGTGAGCCTGATGGGAAATGATCGGTGTGGACCCCGTTGTTCACCAACGTGAAGGGTATTCGAGTACATAGTAGTCGAAGTCATTTCCCTATAGGGGCGATCATAGCCTAGCGGTAGCGCTCCCGCCTGTTGCACAGGGGTCCCGAGTTCGATCCTGGCTGTTGGAGGTTTGTATGATATATATATATATATATATATATATATATATATATATAGAGTGTGTGTATGTGTGTGTGTCGCTTCATAGCTACGTCAAAGACAGAGCCATGTATCTATCTATCTATCTACGTGGAGGAACGCCTCCTGTGGTTCGTCTGTGTGAGGAGAGACATTACTGGAAGGGGAAGTGTGAGCGACGAAGCTCTGCTCAAAATCTGGATGGCGTCGTGATGATGAATGACCTACGTATGCATGCCAGCGCGGCACTCACACTACACGCACGGCGGCCAGGATCGAAGCCAGTGGTGTAAGTAGTTGGGGGTGTGTGAGAGGGGGGGAGGTAGGAAGGAAAGAAAACGACGGGGGTGGTGGCGCTGTGGGACGAAAGCAGTGTCATAGGGAAGCGGAACTCAATCTATGTATGGCGGAGGAGAAGAGTTTGAGGAGGTGGGGCGAGGACAGAAAAAGAAAAAAAAACACTCGATGAGGCACCGTTGGAGGAGGAAGAGGCGGAGGAGGAAGTGGTGTTGCGAGATCGGAGATCCCCCTCCTTCAGGAGAGAGAGAGAGAGAGAGAGTCACACTCAAGGCGTTGTTCTGGTGCAGTCGAGGCCCTTCAGGACCTAGCTAGGGGTGGTGTGGTTGTTCTGGTCGATGTCGAGACGTGGGGAGAGCGGAGGGGAGGGCAGGCAGGAAGGCGGGGGGTCGTCAAGAGCTTCGGGACGCTGTAGCCACGACCCAGCCAGCGTCAGGAGAGAGAGAGAGAGAGAGAGAGAGAGAGAGGTGGTGGAGGACAATTCACGCTGCCGCTTTGTGTCCGGACGCAGCCACCCCGGGTCGTTACGGTAAGGTCAAGCCGACAACGGGTCAAAACGGCATCAAACCAGGGGAGGGGAGCCCTTCGGCATGACTATTGCGGGCGGCCGGAGTACTTCAGAACTTAAAGGCGTCGCCACATTGGGACTGTGTGTGTGTGTGTGTGTGGGTGGGTGGGTGGCAGGGAGGAAGGAAGGAAAGGGAGGTAGGTAGGCAAGAGAGTGCTATAAAGCTATAAAGCCATTACAGCTCAGCCGGGGGGGGGGAGGGGGGGTGTCAACAGAGAGAGAGAGAGAGAGAGAGAGTCAGCAGCAGCAGTCTGGAACAAGGGAGTTTAACCACAATCATGTGCAATGGGATCCAGAACATCCCAGATGGGGGTTTATGGCTGCGTAAAGGCCCGTATCTATATACGCCAGAGAGCATTGAGCCGGGCTCTAAATCCAGTAATAACGCTGCTATGAAAGGGGGAGAGGGAGGGTGGGTGTGTCTGGAAATAGAGTGGGGGTGGGAGGGAGGGAATATCAAAAGCTTGAGGGGGGAGGGGAAAAAGGGGGGTGTGAGTGCCTGGAAATAGTGGGGGGGGGGGAGCATCAAAAGCTTGAGGGGGGAGGGGAAAAAGGGGGGTGTGGGTGCCTGGAAATAGTGGAGGGGGAGCATCAAAAGCTTGAGGGGGAGGGGAAAAAGGGGGGTGTGGGTGCCTGGAAATAGTGGAGGGGGGAGCATCAAAAGCTTGAGGGGGAGGGGAAAAAGGGGGGTGTGGGTGCCTGGAAATAGTGGAGGGGGGAGCATCAAAAGCTTGAGGGGAGAGGGAGGGAAAAAGGGGGGGGTGTGAGTGCCTGGAAATAGTGGGAGGGAACATCAAAAGCTTGAGGGGGGAGGGGAAAAAGGGGGGTGTGAGTGCCTGGAAATAGTGGAGGGGGGGAGCATCAAAAGCTTGAGGGGGAGGGGAAAAAGGGGGGTGTGAGTGCCTGGAAATAGTGGGAGGGAACATCAAAAGCTTGAGGGGGGAGGGGAAAAAGGGGGGTGTGAGTGCCTGGAAATAGTGGGAGGGGGGAGCATCAAAAGCTTGAGGGGGGAGGGGAAAAGGAGGGTGTGGGTGCCTGGAAATAGTGGGGGGGGGAGCATCAAAAGCTTGAGGGGAGAGGGGAAAAAGGGGGGGTGTGAGTGCCTGGAAATAGTGGGAGGGAACATCAAAAGCTTGAGGGGGGAGGGGAAAAAGGGGGGTGTGAGTGCCTGGAAATAGTGGAGGGGGGGAGCATCAAAAGCTTGAGGGGGAGGGGAAAAAGGGGGTGTGAGTGCCTGGAAATAGTGGGAGGGAACATCAAAAGCTTGAGGGGGGAGGGGAAAAAGGGGGGTGTGAGTGCCTGGAAATAGTGGGAGGGGGAGCATCAAAAGCTTGAGGGGGGAGGGGAAAAAGGGGGGTGTGAGTGCCTGGAAATAGTGGGAGGGAACATCAAAAGCTTGAGGGGGGAGGGAGGGAAAAAGGGGGGTGTGAGTGCCTGGAAATAGTGGGAGGGAACATCAAAAGCTTGAGGGGGAGGGGAAAAAGGGGGGTGTGAGTGCCTGGAAATAGTGGGAGGGGAGCATCAAAAGCTTGAGGGGGGAGGGGAAAAAGGGGGGTGTGGGTGCGTGGAAATAGTGGGAGGGGAGCATCAAAAGCTTGAGGGGGGAGGGAGGGAAAAAGGGGGGTGTGAGTGCCTGGAAATAGTGGGAGGGGAGCATCAAAAGCTTGAGGGAGGAGGAGGGAGGGGAAAAGAGGAGGCGGAGGAGGCGGAGGAGGCGGAGGAGGCGGGCCTGGATCCCTGGAAAATCATCTGCTTGCGCGACCACACTTCCAGGACGCTGGATAGATTTTCTTTCCAGGCACGTCCGACGCGCTTGACCGACTGTACACAGCGGGTTTCCTGGGAAATGTCTTTGTGTGAGAGGTTTCCAGTTGTCTTCATGGATCAGGCTGGATTTCCACGTGGGGGTTTCTAGTTTTCCAGCTGTGCTGGTACGGGGTTTTCCAGCGCCGCCCGCCCCTCCTCTCCCCTTGGGCTCGACGACAAGCTGAGCACGACGGGACGACCCTCGAGCACGACGGTACGACCCTTGGGCTCAACGACCTCTGAGCACGACGGCACGACCCTCGAGCACGACGGTACGACCCTTGGGCTCAACGACAAGCTGAGCACGACGGCACGACCCTCGAGCACGACGGTACGACCCTTGAGCTCGACGACAAGCTGAGCACGACGGCACGACCCTTGAGCACGACGGTACGACCCTTGGGCATGACCCTTGAGCACGACGGTACGACCCTCGGCTAAGATGGCACGCAACGGCCATGGGCGTGATGGAAAGGCTCGTAACCCTTTAAGGGTATGGTCAGAGGCCAGGGCCATCATACCCAAGGGCCGCACCGTCGTGCTCAAAGGTCGTAGCGTCGTGCTCAAAGATTGTACCGTCGTGCTCAAAGCTCGTAACGTTATACCCAAGGGTTGCACCGTCGTGCTCAAAGGTCGAAACGTCGTGCTCAAAGGTCGTAGCGTCGTGCTCAAGGGTCGTACCGTCGTGCTCAAAGCTCGTAGCGTTATACCCAAGGGTCGTACCGTCGTAATCAAAGGTCGTAACGTCGTGCTCAAGGGTCGTAACGTCGTGCTCAAAGGTCGTAACGTCGTGCTCAAAGGTCGTAACGTCGTGCTCAAGGGTCGTACCGTCGTGCTCAAGGGTCGTACCGTCGTACTGAAAGCTCGCACCCTCGTGCTCTGGGGTCGCACCGTCGTACCCAGGGGTCGTACTTCTCAAAACTCTCAACGCACTGTACCCAAGTGAAGAACAGCTTAGGCGTAAGTGCACACGCCAAAAGCAATCACCACATTCCAGTAATTACGCAAAAAAAAAAGATAAAAAAAAAAAAGAGGAAGAAGGAGAATAGGAAGAAAAGGAGAAGAGGAGTACGAGGAGGATTTCCCATTTTCTAAAAAGCGCGCACACACACCATATCTTATTTTTTTTCCCTCCAGGATAATTTCCTTGAGCACTCCAGCTCCTCGCACACACCCATACCTTCATCACCCGGGAATGGCTACTGTGTGCAGACCCCGGCTCGGGTTACGAAAAGAATATAAAGAAATGCGGCATATTAGTATATATTTATATATCCACCTCCTCCCATCAACACACCCTCACCGCTCCACCGCTGAATATGTATATATATATATATATATATATATATATATATATATATATATATATATATATATATATTGCTTCCCCAGGGATGACATAACCCCATAGCCCCCCCAGGGATGACACATAACCCCTTAGTCCCCTAGAGATGACACATAACCCCATAGCCCCCCAGAGATGACACATAACCCCATAGGCCCCAGAGATGACACATAACCCCCATAGCCCCCCCCTCAGAGATGACACATAACCCCATAGGCCCCAGAGATGACACATAACCCCCATAGCCCCCCCCTCAGAGATGACACATAACCCCCATAGCCCCCCAGAGATGACACACAACCCCATAGTCCCCTAGAGATGACACATAACCCCATAGTCCCTCGAAGATGACACATAACCCCATAGTCCCCTAGAGATGACACATAACCCCATAGCCACCCCCTACCCCAGAGATGACACACAACCCCATAGTCCCCTAGAGATGACACATAACCCCATAGCCACCCCCTACCCCAGAGATGACACACAACCCCATAGTCCCCTAGAGATGACACATAACCCCCATAGCCCCCCAGAGATGACACATAACCCCATAGCCACCCCCTACCCCAGAGATGACACATAACCCCCATAAGAAAAAGAAGCAGCGAAAGGGTCATTCTTTTGTTGTTTCTTAAGGGAGATGAAACGACCTCGTCCGAACGAGTGGTGTTCGGATTGGCCCTGTGGTACATGACCTGTCTCGCACGTCTTTAAGCGAAATCAGAAATTGTTCCCTCCAAGGTTTTCAACGCTTCGCGAACGAGGGGAGGGCTTCGCCTACGGTAAACTCCCGCTCCCGCTCCGAGCTCGCATCCACCTCCACGATGAACCATCGGCGATCTCATATTTCCGCCCCTTGAGAGAGAGAGAGAGAGAGAGAGAGAGAGAGAGAGAGAGAGAGAGAGAGAGAGAGAGAGAGAGAGAGAGAGACTCCCCCTTACGTTAAGGTGAAAGCCGAAAGTTCGCTTGAGCACGAAAATAGACGTTCACAAGCTCAGAATGGTGCTCTCTCTCTCTCTCTCTCTCTCTCTCTCTCTCTCTCTCTCTCTCTCTCTCTCTCTCTCTCTCTCTCTCTCGAGCCCAGTGGGTTCAGGGAGAGAGAGAGGAAGAGGTTACAAATGATGGATGGCAAAGATTCTTCACAAATATGATCTAAAGACAAATATATACTGGAGGAGGAGGAAGACGAAGAAGAGGAGGAAGAGAAGGAGGAGGAGGAGGAGGAGGAGGAGGAGGAGGAGGAGGAGGAGGAGGAGGAGGAGGACGACGACGACGACGACGACGAAGAAGAGGATGAGGAAGAAGAGGAGGAGGAGGAGGAGGAGGAGGAGGAGGAGAAGACGATGCGATCCAACGGCACACAATCTGGGTTCAGTATGCCCAAGAGGGTAGTGGTGGGTGTTGGATCCCATACAGTCTATAGTTAGGTTCATTACTGGTCTGTAGACCAACAGGTTCTAAGCCGACAGAGAAGGATTACAATGTCGAAGTTTACGCTTCGAAAAGATAAAGAAAAAAATCGTGCGGCCACAAACAAAGAAAAATATCGTGCGGCCACAAACAACAAAATATCATGCGGCCACAAACAACAAAAAAATCGTGCGGCCACGTACAACAGAAAAATATCGTGTGGCCACAAACAACAAAAATATCGTGTGGCCACAAACAACAGAAAAATATCGTGTGGCCACAAATAACAGAAAAATATCGTGTGGCCACAAACAACAAAATAATATCGTGTGGCCACAAACAACAAAATATCGTGCGGCTACAAACAACAAAAATATCGTGTGGCCACAAACAACAAAAATATCGTGTGGCCACAAACAACAAAATATCGTGCGGCCATAAACAACAAAATAATATCGTGCGGCCACAAACAACAAAAATATCGTGTGGCCACAAACAACAAAATATCGTGCGGCTACAAACAACAGAAAAATATCGTGTGGCCACAAACAACAAAATAATATCGTGAGGCCACAAACAACAAAAATATCGTGCGGCCACAAACAACAGAAAAATATCGTGTGGCCACAAACAACAGAAAAATATCGTGTGGCCACAAACAACAGAAAAATATCGTGTGGCCACAAACAACAAAATATCGTGTGGCCACAAACAACAGAAAAATATCGTGCGGCCACAAACAACAGAAAAATATCGTGTGGCCACAAACAACAAAATATCGTGCGGCCACAAACAACAGAAAAATATCGTGTGGCCACAAACAAAATATCGTGAGGCCACAAACAACAGAAAAATATCGTGTGGCCACAAACAACAAAATATCGTGAGGCCACAAACAACAGAAAAATATCGTGTGGCCACAAACAACAAAAATATCGTGTGGCCACAAACAACAAAATATCGTGTGGCCACAAACAACAAAATATCGTGTGGCCACAAACAACAGAAAAATATCGTGTGGCCACAAACAACAACAAAAATACTAAAAAAGGAACATTCTAAACCCAACAATTCAAAGATCTAGAGATAAGGTCAAAATTTAACTGGCTATTTGGAACTTTCATACGACAGATGAACTTAGAAAACTATCACTTTTTGGAACTTTCAACTGATAAATGAAATTAGGAACCTATCATTTTTTTGGAACTTTCGTATGATAGATGAACTTGGAAAGCTATTGTTTTGGAACTTTTGCATGATAAATGAACTTAGAAAGCTGCGTATAACAGAGTAATAAAGACATAATTAGTAGACTTCGTGGTGATGATACATTTAATGAAAGCACGACGTGTACGACCCTTGAGCACGACGTGTACGACCCATCAAATCACGACGTGTACGGCCCTTGAGCACGACCATTGGGCACGACGTGTACGACCCTTGAGCACGACGTGTACGACCCCTTGAGCACGACGTGTACGACCCCTTGAGCACGACGTGTACGATCGTTGACCAACCCGCGCCACAGCCACTAACCATCATCGTTCGACTCCCTCATGGTTTAAGGGGGAGGCTGGGAGAAGGGCGCGCGCACGTCGTCTCCCCCACACCCCTTGGGCGCATTAGACCACCGCCATCAGTCCCCTGTGTGTGTGTGTGTGTGTGTGTGTGTGTGTGTGTGTGAATGGCTGCCCTGGA
>NC_092228.1:6425761-6480761 GCF_036320965.1 Panulirus ornatus
AGGAGGAGGCTGACCCTTTGTGTACGTGTACCTGTGTGTGTATGTGTGTGTGTGTGTGTGTGTGTGTGTGTGTGTGTGTGTGTCTACTGCGCATGCCCTCCGCACGTGCAAGGGAAATACAGAGAGGGACAGGGCGCGAGGGAGGGTACAGAATGGTAGGAAGAGGCACGATGCTGGCTGGCTGGTACGTAGGGAAGACACGTCCTGGGGTAACTGTTCACAGATAGGTACAGCAAGTGTCCCATGTTGTGGAAGCTGTTGCCCACCTCCGCTCTGCTACACATTAAGACTACATATGTGTCCCATTCAGGAAGAGGTACACATCATTTTGTACGCTAATGGAACACGCAATATTTTCTAAACTCATTTTGACGTTTAGGTGTGTATATATATATATATATATATATATATATATATATATATATATATATATATATATATATATATATATTCATTTATGTATATTTATTATACTTTGTCGCTGTCTCCCTCGTTAGCGAGGTAGCAAAAATTCAATATATAATAATGTGTGGAAGTCGAGAACATTATCTCGGAAAGCAAAAATGGGTATGTTTGAAGGAATAGTGGTTCAAACAATGTTGTATGGTTGCGAGGCGTGGACTATGGATAGAGTTGTGCGCAGGAGGATGGATGTGCTGGAAATGAGATGTTTGAGGACAGTGTGGTGTGAGGTGGTTTGATCGAGTAAGTAACGTAAGGGTAAGAGAGATGTGTGGAAATAAAAAGAGCGTGGTTGAGAGAGCAGAAGAGGGTGTTTTGAAATGGTTCGGGCACATGGAGAGAATGAGTGAGGAAAGATTGACCAAGAGAATATATGTGTCGGAGGTGGAGGGAACGAGGAGAAGAGGGAGACCAAATTGGAGGTGGAAAGATGGAGTGAAAAAGATTTTGTGTGATCGGGGCCTGAACATGCAGGAGGGTGAAAGGAGGGCAAGGAATAGAGTGAATTGGAGCGATGTGGTATACCGGGGTTGACGTGCTGTCAGTGGATTGAATCAAGGCATGTGAAGCGACTGGGGTAAACCATGGAAAGCTGTGTAGGTATGTATATTTGCGTGTGTGGACGTATGTATATACATGTGTATGGGGGTGGGTTGGGCCATTTCTTTCGTCTGTTTCCTTGCGCTACCTCGCAAACGCGGGAGACAGCGACAAAGCAAAAAAAAAAAAAAAAAAAAAAAAATATATATATATAAAACGGAGATGATTCCATTTCCCTAAGCTCAGATTTAAATAACCATTAAATCCCCAACTTATGAAATGAGAGCAAACGTTACACATTTCCCCACATCCACGAAGGTTGTGGGCAACTGACGACGAAGAACGCTGGGGAGATTAAGACATATTATAGTATCCCATTTTCTTTTTTTTGGGGGGGAGGGGGAGCGGGGGGGCTGGCCTGGCTAAACATCGGCTAAAGAAAACTGGGCACGGGAGTCGACTTGCGCTTCTAAAAACCCCTGGCAAAAACTTGGTTTAATTAAGGTTGTATCTACATACATGTCTGTCTTTTGAAGTTTATTATTGCTTGTTCTTGCCTTTGATGTCCTCGTGCGCTCGCCCGCACTCGCTCGCGCGCACACACACACACACACACACACACTCAGGGGGGGGGGGGGGGGGACCTCTCCAATCATGCATGTCTTTCTAAATGTTCTCGTGTTCCCCTCCCCCCACCTCCACTCCCCTCTTCTCCCCTACCTCCACTCCCCTCTTCTCCCCTACCTCCACTCCCTTCTCCCCTACCTCCACTCCCTTCTCCCCTACCACCTCTCCCTTTACCCCGCCTCCCCCCTTTACACGTCACACCAGCACCTCCTCATTACTCTGTCTGTCTTTCCACAATTTATCACATTCAGTTCCTCCTCCTCTTCATTCCCCCTTGTCCCCATCCCCACCCTCTTTCCCCTCATATACCACGCCTCGTTTTCCCTTCTCCTCTCTCTCTCTCTCTCTCTCTCTCTCTCTCTCTCTCTCTCTCTCTCTCTCCTCTCATTCGGGTCTCCACTCCCCCTTCCCCCATCCCCATCCTTTTTCCCTCATGTACCACGCCTCGTTTTCCTCTCTCTCTCTTCTCTCTCTCTCTCTCTTCTCTCTCTCTCTCTCTCTCTCTCTCTCTCTCTCTCTCTTCTCCCCCTCCTCTCATTCGGGTCTCCACTCCCCCTTCCCCCATCCCCACCCTTTTTCCCTCATGTACCACGCCTCGTTTTCCTCTCTCTCTCTCTCTCTCTCTCTCTCTCTCTCTCTCTCTCTCTCTCTCTCTCTCTCTCTCTCTCTCTTCTCTCATTGGGATCTCGTCATCCTATTAGCCCAAAGCAGCTGGCGATCCCGTTAAATGACCCTCCCCTCCCACCTCCCTCTCCTCCACCAATTTCTCTCTTCCGTGCGTTATGGATCAGTTTTAATAACGTTCAAAAAAAAAAAAAAGAGAAGAAAAAGATGAAAATAACGACTCCTATATATCTATCTACCCCCCCCCACAACCCTCCCCCACAACCAATCACGACTCACGTCCCATTACGCGTAGCCAACGTCCCCCCTCCCCCACCCCCAACCCTCCCCCCCCTTCCCAAGCCATCAAACACCAATCACAACAAACGTCCCATAACACGTAGCCGGGTTCGCTAGCGAATACGACCAATTACAGCCTTCGTTCCATGACGCGTCGTACACCCCCCCCACCTCCCGGGTTTCCCCGAGCCATCCCCGCCAATCACAGCTCACGTCCTTTAGCCCGTAGCCTATTTTACCGGCACATCCCGGACCAATCACGGCTCACGTCTCTTAGCTCATAGCCTATTTTACCTTGAACACGACGGTACGACACTGAACACGACTGTACGACCCTGAACACGACTGTTCGACCCTGAACACGACGGCGCGACCCTGAACACGACCTTACGACACTGAACACGACGGTATGACACTGAACACGACTGTACGACCCTGAACACGACCTTACGACCCTGAACACGACTGTACGACCCTGAACACGACGGTACGACCCTGAACACGACTGTGCGACCTTGCATACATTATCATACAGCAGGGACATAGGAGATGTGGGGGGGGGGGTGGTTTCTGAGCTGGAGATGAAGTGATCAATGGACTTTTTATGGATGGCTGTTGTGATACGTGTGGTCAGAAAACGGGACGAGGTTGAGAACAAGGCTGGATCAAATTATCGAAGGCCCTTAAGCCAAACAGAGTTCTAGGGGTTCCCCCTTGAATAATGTCACAGTATCGTTTTCTAATGCTTACTCAAGAGTACTCCAGCCTTCCTCAAACCAACCTATAAATCGTCAATACAAAAAAAAAAAAGAAAAATAATCGCAGTAGACCTGTGTGTATAGCAAGAACAACACTTGACATAGAAAACAGAGGTCAAACCTTCGCTACTGACTCGAAAGGTCGAGGAGCAACGAAAACGGGAATCATAATATCTGTTTTCGATCCTTTCCTGCAATCCCCCCCCCCCCCTCTCATTTTTATAATCCAAATCTTATCATAGTAATCTACGAAGAGAGAGAGAGAGAGAGAGAGAGAGAGAGAGAGAGAGAGAGAGAGAGAGAGAGAGAGAGAGAGAGAGAGAGAGGAATGGACTATACAGAAGAATAGAACAAACTCAGGCCTAAATTTTGGGTTATATTTCAACCCACTTATGTGATACGAATATATATATATATATATATATATATATATATATATATATATATATATATATATATATATATATATATATATATATATATATATATATATTCCCAATTTGGCTGGACGCAACAAAAAAAAAAATAAAATAAATAATAATCATGCATCAAGAAGCTGGTTCTTTCCCCCACCAAATTTCCTCGTTAGTTCGACTAAGAGCCGCTGTACACCAACAGCAGCAGCTGCTGCAGCTGGAGTAGTGGCCAGCTGGTGTCTATGAGAGTTCCGCTGATTATATACAGACGTTTTTAATGGAATCTGTTGTATAATTCCTTTCCCACCTGTTGCTGAGTTGACCTTCCTCTTCGACACAACGGCAGGGGGGGCCTTGAGCATTACGGTACGACCACTGAACACGACGGTACGACCACTGAGCACGGCGATACGACCACCTCAAACACGACGGTACGACCACTGAACACGACGGTGCGACCACTGAGCACGGCCATACGACCACCTCAAACACGACGGTACGACCACTGAACACGACGGTGCGACCACTGAACACGGCGATACGACCACCTCAAACACGACGGTACGACGACCACTGAACACGACGGTACGACCACTGAGCACGGCGATACGACCACCTCAAACACGACGGTACGACGACCACTGAATACGACGGCACGACCACTGAGCACGGCGATACGACCACCTCAAACACGACGGTACGACGACCACTGAATACGACGTTACGACCACTGAACACGGCGATACGACCACCTCAAACACGACGGTACGACGACCACTGAATACGACGGCACGACCACCTCAAACACGACGGTACGACTACTGAACACGACGGCACGACCACTGACCACGGCGATACGACCCCATTAGACATGACGGTACGACCACTAGGCACGACCCCCTTTAAACAAGACGGTACGACCTTCACGCACAACGGCACGACCTTTGAACACAACACGACGACAAGAACACTGAACATGATTCAACGACCATCCAGCACGAAGGTGCCGACCAATAAACACGAAGGTGCCGACCTCACGAACAAGCTTACGACCCTTAAACGCAACGGGTCGACGACCCTCGAGAACAACCCGATGTTTCACACAAGCCCCTTAACGACCAATAGCCATAAAAAAAAAGGAAAATAAAATACGACCGATCATTTCCAATGTGTCGTTTACCTTCACACACACACACGCGCGCTTTCTGAGACTTATACCACGCGTGTACCCTCGAGGGGGTCGAATTGGGGTTTCGGTTTCGAATCCCACTAACACCAATAAATACGAAGGAATAGAAAAAGCAAATGAGAATTAATATCACGATCTTAGCCGACCGGGAGGTACCGAGATGGGCCCCCTTGTGTTAACCCCCCCACCCTGGCCACTGTCCGTGGAAGAAGCCCGGCCTAATAACGATTTAAACCTCGCAGGACAAGAGAGAGAGAGAGAGAGAGAGAGAGAGAGAGAGAGAGAGAGAGAGAGAGAGAGAGAGAGAGAGAGAGAGAGAGAGAGAGAGAGACACTCTCCGCTCCGCCTGGCAGCGGTACAAGACGACCCTTGTCTCGCCTCCAGTACAACAAGTAGGGTAAGATTTCTTTCCTTTATTTCCTAATATTTTTTTTCCTCTCTTTTCTTTTTTTCCCCCCCCACCCCGACGATCCATTTTGGTACTGCTCCCTCCGCTTCTGCTGTCTAATTAAAGTTGATGAAAAAAAAAGAATGGTATTTGTTTTATTCTTGTGAAAATGTGAGAGGAGGAGAAGGAGGAGGAGGAGGAGCGACGTCATTGCCCTGAGTGTGTCTTGTGTGTGTCTTAGTAGTTAAGGTTTGGACCTCCGCCCCGCCTCTTACGTCTGGTGATTACGCGCTTCCCATAGCTTCTGTGTGGAGACCATCCGCACGAAGATGAACCGTTGTAATGCATCCTAATATAATTTTTTCCCCCGTACAAGGGAAGCGTGGAATTCTCTTCCCTCTTTAGTCTCTCCCAGTAACTTACAACCTTTGCATCTTTTACGCGCCAGGTCTAGAGATACCCGAAGGGACTGTAATCTAATGCCTTTTGATATCATGTTCATCTTCTGTACTCATCATCTTCCCTACATCACTTGAGATGGGAGCGCAAAGGACATGCTTCTGCCTCTGTGTGTGTGTGTGTGTGTGTGTGTGTGTGTGTGTGTGTGTGTGTGTGCGCGCGTGTGTGTGTGTGTATGTGTTTTCTGGAGACGTATCCGCGCGTTGAATCAGTAACGACGGTACAGAACAAGTGGTTCGAACACAAAACGGAAAATCTTGTAGACACGTCAACAAGCAAAGAAAGAGAGAGAAAAAAGAAAAGAGAAATGTTCACTCACGCCTTCCAGCCTGAGGCTTGAGCATGCCAAAGATGTGAAATCAAGACTGATCTTACACACAGGGAAAACGTTTCGTCCCTCAAAAAATAAAAATTTGAGAGGGATCAGAGGATCAAATAGTGTCTAACTAAAGGCTGTGGAGACTTCGAAATCCCTTTCTGTTTGATTCTGGATCGAGTGAATTTCATTTTTTTCGTAGTGGTTTCGTCTTTTTTTGTTTCTGTTTTTAATTCATCGTGTTTTTGAGGTTGGTTTTTTTTCGAACTGATACCTTCGATGACATTTTACTTCAGTTAAGTGACTTAGGAGATATTTTTCTTTCTCTTCATTTCGAAGTTTCTTTTTCCCCTTGGTCAAGTGACTTCGAAGTTCTTTCTTTGATCTGGTGGCGTCTTGTTCTTCATTTGGTGACTCTGGGATCCTGACGTAGTATCTGTCTTCCTATACTTTATCTTTGGGTCTGGTGATCACCGAGTCTATTCTGTTGATCTTGTGACATCGAAGTAGCTATCTGGTGACATCGAAGTAGCTACCTGGTGACATCGAAGTAGCTACATGGTGATATCGAAGTATGGTGACATCGAAGTAGCTACATGGTGATATCGAAGAAGCTACATGGTGACATCGAAGTAGCTACATGGTGATATCGAAGTATGGTGACATCGAAGTAGCTATATGGTGATATCGAAGAAGCTACCTGGTGACATCGAAGTATGGTGACATCGAAGTAGCTACATGGTGACATCGAAGTATGGTGACATCGAAGTAGCTACCTGGTGACATCAAAGTAGCTACATGGTGATATCGAAGTATGGTGACATCGAAGTAGCTACATGGTGATATCGAAGTATGGTGACATCGAAGTAGCTACATGGTGACATCGAAGTATGGTGACATCGAAGTAGCTACCTGGTGACATCGAAGTAGCCTACCTCAATAACATCGAAGTCCTATCTTTTTTCTTTTTCCTACAGTAAGGACCGTAGTCCTTTTGTACTTTTGGAATATATATAGTAAGTCTCATACTTTTCTTTTTTTTACTTTCTAAATCACTGTCAACATCAACGTGCAAAGAAAACCAAAAAAAAAGAAAAAAAAAAAACCTATAAACAACATAACTTCGTCTCTTAACACCTTCCGCTGGCAGGAGTGAACAAGACCCAGAGAATTGAGTCATAAATATGGCTCCCCCCCCCCCCAACAAAAGAGGAGGGGATCGAACCCTCCCTGCATGCTCAACCAAGGTACCAGCATCGCCTCTCATACAAGACAGGGGAGAGGGGGACAGACAGGAGACGGCTTGCTAACGATTCCTGTCACCTGTCAATAGGTTCCTCCGCCCCTGTCCTGTGACTGTCCATTGTTGGTCGTGCCCGACGGGCTATTTCGTGATGTATCTCATGATCTGTGTCTTGTGACGGGTAGATAGACAGGTGGGTAGATGAAGGAGGTAGATAGACAGATAGACAGGTAGAGGATTAGACTGATGGCGAGGTGACATATATCAGCTGGAGTGATAAATTTATGGACACATACATATGTAAACAGATAAATAGAGAGAGGTGCAGATAGATAGACAGGGAAGTAGGTAAACAGACGGATGGAGAGAGAGAGAGAGAGAGAGAGAGAGAGAGAGAGAGAGAGAGAGAGAGAGAGAGAGAGAGAGAGAGAGAGAGAGAGATACATAGATGAATGGATATACAGGCAAATAGAGAGAGAGAGAGAGAGAGAGAGAGAGAGAGAGAGAGAGAGAGAGAGAGAGAGAGAGAGAGTTTGTGTGTCCGAAAACAAAACAAAAAATGGAAACCGTATTTGCGCAGGGATCAGAGAAAGTGTATTTAGTGTGGTTACACGGAACGGGCGAGAGAGAGAGAGAGAGAGAGAGAGAGAGAGAGAGAGAGAGAGAGAGAGAGAGAGAGAGAGAGAGAGAGAGGGGAGAGGCGAGGGCCAGGGGTGCATGCCCGCGTTGTGGGGTGGGACGAGGGGAGAACCTGACATTCATGGGTGTTGGTGACGGAGGAGGGGCAGGGGTGGAGCTGAGAGAGAGGATGGGGTCTGGCTAGATTCATGGGTACGGCCCTGGGTGCTTCATGCCGTGCATGGGAGAGGGAGAGAGAGAGAGAGAGAGAGAGAGAGAGAGAGAGAGAGAGAGAGAGAGAGAGAGAGAGAGAGAGAGAGAGAGAGAGATTCATGGGCGATTCATGGGCCAGACTCCGCTACCCTGTTATCGATAAGCGATATTGTACACCCGACCAAAATATACGTCGTGTCCTTCTTTTTTTTCTCTCTCTCTCTTCTACCTTTTTAAATAGACGCCGGACCCCAAGCACCACGAAATATGGAGTGGTGGACAAGTAGAGATCTACCACAGAGAGGCGAAAGGTAGTCAAGTATTGCAAGAAATGTAGAATCGTGTGCATACGGGAGGTTGGTGGACGAGTATTGAAGAACAGCTTATTTATAATTGCTTAAATCAGATAATCCCTTTTCTAAGTCCTCCTCCTCTTGAAGTCCCCCTTTTCTAAGTCCTCAGGGGTTCCTGAAGTCCCCCTTTTTTAAGTCCTCCTCCTCCTGAAGTCCCCCTTTTCTAAGTCCTCCTCCTCTTGAAGTCCCTCTTTTCTAAGTCCTCAGGCTCCTGAAGTCCCCCTTTTCTAAGTCCTCCTCCTCCTGAAGTCCCCCTTTTCTAAGTCCTCAGGCTCCTGAAATCCCCCTTTTCTAAGTCCTCCTCCTCTCGAAGTTCCCCTTTTCTAAGTCCTCCTCCTCTCGAAGTCCCCCTTTTCTAAGTCCTCCTCGGGCTCCTGAAGCCTCCATCTTCGAAGTCCACCCGCGCCTAAGATTCCTTCGTCTTCCTCCACTCGTAAACGCTCATCATCAAGTCTCTTTTCCGTCTGTATCTCCATCCTCGCCTGGAAATGGTCTGCGGCACTCTCTCTCCTCACGCCTTGTGTGTCTCCTCCTCGTCTTTGTCTTTCTTCTTCTTCTTCTTCTTCTTCTTCTTCTTCTTCTCCTTCTTCTTCTTCTTCTCCTTCTTCTTCTTCTCCTTCTTCTTCTTCTTCTTCTTCTTCTTCTTCTTCTTCTTCCTTTAAACGCTATACATCCTCTCCTCTTCTCCCTTTCCGCCATCTCCTCCTTCGTCTTCTACCCTCCTTACTCTTAGCACTCCCTTGTGGAGTTCCCTTCTCTCCAAACACTGGTGTATTATGTCTGTCTTGAGACCAACCACCATGCAAGTGTTCATCAAGTGGGAAAGACTTGGGGCAAATCCCTCTTTTCCCCCCACCCACACGGCTACCTCTCTGAGGGCACCAACCCTAAAAGCATTATAGGATTACACAGGGATTCACTACACGTAATATGATGACAGGTCTTCCAAGCCACCACGGACTAAGGCTACCGTTTAGTCACCCATTTGTAGTGGTCCGTAATCCTTATTGAAGATATTGAGGCACATTTGAGGGTTTTAGTCTTGATGTATGTATTCTTTTTCTCTCATACTATTCGCCATTTCCCGCATTAGCGAAGTAGCGTTATGAACAGAGGACTGGGCCTTTAAGGGAATATCCTCACCTGGCCCCCTTCTCTGTTCCTTCTTTTGGAAAATTAAAAAAAAAAATGAGAGGGGAGGATTTCCAGCCCCCCGCTCCCTCCCCTTTTAGTCGCCTTCTACGACACGCAGGGAATACGTGGGAAGTATTCTTACAACGTCAGAGGAGCATTCCCTCCTTTTTTTTTTCCTTCCCCATGATTTCGCGTGAGCCAAAGCTCTTTCGTGACCCATGTAGTTTCCGGGAAAAGTTTAATTAACTTCTGATAAAGAGAGAGAGAGAGAGAGAGAGAGAGAGAGAGAGAGAGAGAGAGAGAGAGAGAGAGAGAGAGAGAGAGAGAGAGAGAAAAGAGAGAGAGAAAAGAGAAAAGAGAGAGAGAGAGAAAAGAGAGAGAAAAGAGAAAAGAGAGAGAGAAAGAGAGAGAAAAGAGAGAGAGAGAAAAGAGAGAGAGAGAGAGAGAGAGAGAGAGAGAGAGAGAGAGAGAGAGAGAGAGAGAGAGAGAGAGAGAGAGAGAGAGAATAGATAAAGAAAAAAAAAGAAGAAATCTAACGTTCGTGTTATGATACATAACGCTCTTTTCATATTCTTTCGTCCGTATCGAGTACGTCAAAAATCGCTTTTTTCTTTTTTCAAAGTAACACTCCAGCCCTTCCCCTCCCCCACCTCAAGGATCTGGGTTTCATTACGTATCCCACTGCAGAAAGTTATTTGTTCCTGGAGTAGACCGGTCCTGTTACCCACGGTATGACTACGCACGTAGTTTCCTCTGCAACATATCTCCTTCATAGCAGAAGGTAGAAGAGCGAATTCGTTAAAAGAAAACAGAGACACAAATGCATGAAAACTGATTGCTTTAGTCTCTGCAGATAGCTGTATCTGTCGTCTCCTGCTTTGCGAGGGAGGAAGGCAAGCATCCACAGCTAAGGGAGAGGGACTATTTGGCATTGAGGGGTCACCGAAGGAGCAGAGAACCCTTTCTTACACGATAAGGTCGCCCGAGACGTCTCAGCATAGTTACACCCGGGGGGGGTTGAATCCTCCTCTCATGTGGCCATTAAATGCCCCCTGTTATCGTCTCGTCGGCGACTCGCTTTTGTAGAAGTTTCTCCGGAGAAATGTGAGCGTCGTCGGCACGCCCCAGCGAGGCGATGCATCACGGGAGGACGCGAAATACGGCTCGGCATCCAAATCTTTCGGGATATCCGAGCTGATGGACTGTGTGTGTGTGTATATATATATATACACACACACGGGCCAGTGTGGCTGATAGTGAACCTGTTGAATATAACCTGAACCTGTTCATCACTGTAACGCTGGTGAATAACCCTCACTTGGCCTCTCTGTAACGCTGGTGAATAACCCTCACTTGGCCTCTCTGTAACGCTGGTGAATACCCCGTCTATGAGGGAGGGGTGTTGTGTGTTACGAGACCTGAGCCACCTGCTTGAGTCAAGCCTTCGGTGGAAAACTAGTGCCTTCCTCAACCCCGTATCGAGGCCCTCCTTCGGGAGGGCTATTGTTTAGAGGTGCATTCGTATGGACAGTCCATAAAATACCCGAAGGAAGGAGCCAATTGCCGAGATGGGAACTTGGAGAGGGAGGGGAAGCCACAAATTCTCTCCTATGCCCGGTGTACGTAGGGACAAGAACCATCTTTCTTCCCCAGTGGCAGTGTTTCTCTCTGGGAACCATCTGGCGTTATCCAATGTTGCGGTTGGGGTGGAGGAGGAGGAGAAGGAGGAGGAGGTGGAGGAGGAGGTGGTCGTCCTCCTTCGTCTTCCGGAGCTCCTCCTCCTCGATACTGCCACGAATCCGTCTTCGCCCAAGTTGTCTGGCGATCTATCGTTGATCACGGAAGAAAGGAGTGGTCTCGCCTTTTACTTAATGGTTCTTTTACGTCGTTTCTCCCCGATCCACTTATCGGAGCCACGTCTACACTCCTCCTTGCTCTTCTTTCTTCCTCCTCCTCCTCCTCCTCCTAGGACACGGTGCTCTTGCATTTGCGAGACAGTCTCTCACGGGGTGGGGGTGAGGGAGGAAGCGTTTACGTGTGTGTATCCCAACATCTGTCGTGTTTTTGTGACTGTCTCTCCCCATCGTCTCATCCTATCTAAGGTCCGGCTCCTATAAAACCCACTCACACACACACACACACACACACACACACACACACACACACACGCACGCAGGTCTTCCCGAATTCCCGTCTTCGCGACCCGACACCTGCCAACGCAACACTCCTCCTTACGCATGCAGATCGGCCAGTTCAGCTTGAGGCTCCTGCCGGCTCCTCGTACTCAGCCCAGATTGCAGCCAATCTGTCCAGTGCTTTCATCAGGGGGCGGAAGAGAGGGAGCGGAGGATTACAACCCTTCCCTCCTCCTCCTCCTCCTCCTCACCACGAACCCTCTCGCACACCAGGCGTTCTCCCTTCATTGCCCCAACGAGGCATCTGGCCCTTACCACAACACGCCGATGAAGGATTTGAAAATTACTGCTGGTAGTGTGTGTGTGTGTGTGTGTGTGTGTGTGTGTGTGTGTGTGTGTGTGTGTGTGTGTGTGTGTATGTGTGTGTGTGTGTGTCTGTGTCTGTGTCTCTGTGTGTCTGTGGCTTTCTCTTTCTTTTTCTTTGTGCCTGTGTGTTTGTCTGTAGCCACAGAATAGTGGTGGATGCCCTGTCTGTATACAGGAATAGGAGAGAGATGGATGCTCCGTCTGTCTGTGTAGGGCCAGAGCACCACAGTGATGAACTGCTCCCGGAAAAGCTTTATTTTTCTTTCAGTCTGTGGTCTGTGGGTTAGCCATTTGTGGGTTAGCCAGAGTTGTATATCCGGGCAAGGGCGTGTGTTTTTGTGGGTGAAGTGATACTCCAGCGGCTTTTAAACTTGGTGGTGCATGGCAATGAGGGTCTAGATAAAGGAGTTCTGTGAGTCTCCTGTATCCGTAGTATTTTGTATTGATAAACGATATTTCAGCTGTAGTCTGTCTATAAGAAAAAACGGTCGTCACACAAACAGAGGAAAAAACACACATACTTTAAACTCCTTTTCTTTCGTGTGTGTGTGTGTTTAGGTCAAAGGACAAAAAAAGGTTACAATGACGAGGTCAACTGTGGGTTAATGTGACGAGGTCAAGGAAAGGTCAACATGGAGAGGTCAACAAGAGGTCAATATGAAGATGTTAGAAGTTGTTATGAAGGTCAACAAAAGGTAATGTGATATGGTCAAAAAAAAAAAAAAAAAGAAAAAACGGTTACTATGATGAAGTCAACGAAAGGTCACTGAGTAGAGGTCACTGAGAGGTCAATGTGTTGAGGTCAATAATTCATAAGGGCTGGACGAAGGCGAAAGTCAGAGAGCGAGAGAGAGAAAAAAAAAATGGATCTTGTTGAACCTGTCAGGCTCCTGTATCATAGATCATACCCAACATGTATATTATGAAGGCTAAAGGTCAAAGGTTAAAGTCGCAGGTGTGTGTGTGTGTGTGTGTGTGTGTGTGTGTGTGTGTGTGTGTGTGTGTGTCTCACCTGTGGGCTAGCGATACTTTGACCCTAACTCACTCACGACCCTAGCCACCCACACACGCTGTTAAAACCCTCATCTTTCAACATCTTCTTTCGCCGTATTTAACACACCTTCAAACGACATTATGCGAGAACTATTGATCATTCTCCTCAAAGGTGGAGAAATAAAATAATCTATTCAAAACCTTCTCCTTTTATTAGTAAGGACGGTAAGGCTTGCTTTTACTGAGTCTAAAGATGCGTTAAGATATCCCAGAATACCTTTCTTACTAATAAAGTGATATTAAGTTATACTCTCCAGGCTCAATTGCTTTAATCTAATTTGAACTTATCCCCCTATTTCCTTTAATCTAATTTGAACTTATCCCCCTAATTGGTTTAATCTAATTTGAACTTATCTCCCTAATTGCTTTAATTTAATTTGAACTTATCCCCCTAATTGCTTTAATCTAATTTGAACTTATCCCTCTAATTGCTTTAATCTAATTTGAACTTATCCCCCTAATTGATTTAATCTAATTTGAACTTATCCCCTTAATTGCTTTAATCTAATTTGAACTTATCCCCCTTATTGCTTTAATCTAATTTGAACTTATCTCCCTAATTGCTTTAATCATCTAATTTGAACTTATCCCACTAATAATTTTTCCTTTTTTTTATAACGTGTTGAAAGCGTTGTTTTTATTTGAGCGGTTGGTTCTTGTCTCTGAGTTCAAACTCCGACGAGGGTGAGGTTCGAGTTCGGACTTCGACGAGGGTGAGGTTCGAGTTCGGACTTCGACGAGGGTGAGGTTCGAGTCGTGTTCTCTTGAAAAAGAAAAAGAAGAAAAAAAAATAAAGGACATGATTACTCGTCACTGAGACAAAATTGGTCTCTGGGGATCAAGATTCAAGTCTACATCATCTCGAATATCGTCATTTCTATTTTCTTTTTCTTTTGTTTTGTTTTTCCGGGCTATCACATGTTCCTGAAATATGGGAGATTAAAAAGCTTGGGTTCACATTGCTTCGACGTGGCGAGGGAAGAGATGATGAATTGTACAGGTCTGGGTAATGTCCCGTCTTCCGTGCTTGGTAGGTGCAGGGCCAGAGAGCAAACTCTCTCTCTCTTTCTCTCTCTCTCTCTCTCTCTCTCTCTCTCTCTCTCTCTCTCTCTCTCTCTCTCTCTCTCTCTCCTCTCTCTCAGGGGTATTGTATAATGCACTGGACACGGCAGGCAGCAACCTGCCTCGCAATGGCATGAATATCTTTTTTCGTGACTGTTGAACTCCTCTTGAGATGTGTGTGTGTCTGTGAGAGAGAGAGAGAGAGAGAGAGAGAGAGAGAGAGAGAGAGAGAGAGAGAGAGAGAGAGAGAGAGAGAGAGAGAGAGAGAGAGAGAGAGAGAGACAGACGCATGACCACCAACATACGACGCAGACGTGTACACACACAAATATCCCCACGTCAACAAGACGCACTAACACGTTCATAACACCAACCATCACCTTCCAAACCCACCCACCCACACCCACACACACCCACACCCACACACGCACACACACGGACTCCTACGCAGCCACACAGACGTCAGTGAACCCAAGTGAGCAATCGTCTTTCCAAATAAATCCCTCCCTCCAGTTGCAGTCCTTAATGTTGTGTTCCCTTCCTTCTCCCTCCCCCGGGCAACCTGATGCCTTCCATTTCAGCAGCTGTCTGGCCCGGCGTCGCAAGTCTGTCTCCTCCTCCTCCTCCCCCCAATCCGCCCCTCCTCTCTCTCTCTCTCTCTCTCTCTCTCTCTCTCTCTCTCTCTCTCTCTCTCTCTCTCTCTCTCTCCTCCCTAACTGCTTAAACCCCCCAACCCCCTCCCTAAACACGTGGGAGGGGATAGGGTGTGGGAAGATCTGGTAGGTGGGAGTCGTGTGGTGGGGTGAGGGTGGATTTGGGATTTAAGTGGTGATTGACGTGTGGTCGTACGGTGTACCCAGTCTCATCGTCCTTGACGTGGGAGAGGGGGCGAGGGGGAGACTTTAGGTGGTCGTGACGTGGTGGAGAAGATCGGGGTGGAGGAGGAGGCCACAGTTCGTCTGTAGTTTATAGACCAGGATCCGAATACGGACCCCCGGCGGGGCGGAGAACGAACGAACCATCAGCGTCACGTTCACACTGACGAGACGGAACGTAACCCTTAGACGAGACGGAAGGTAACCCTTAGACGAGACGGAACGTAACCCTTAGACGAGACGGAACGTAACCCTTAGACGAGACGGAACGTAACCCTTAGACGAGACGGAACGTAACCCTTAGACCAGACGGAACGTAACCCTTACACGAGACGGAACGTAACCCTTAGACCAGACGGAACGTAACCCTTAGACGAGACGGAACGTAACCCTTAGACGAGACGGAACGTAACCCTTAGACCAGACGGAACGTAACCCTTAGACGAGACGGAACGTAACCCTTATCCTTGATCATTCTGAGCTCTGGCCTTGATATAAGGGAGGAACATGACATCCATTGCTTGAATAGTGTGGTTTTAGAACACACACACACACACACACCCACGCCTCCCACCTTACCGCCCGCGCCGCCGCTCCCACGTATACCATTTCATCACCACGACGTAAATGTTCCCCTCAAAGCTTTCAGTCTTTAACGTCTAGGTTGCATCGGCGGCGCCTTGCGCGCGGGGTGAGGGAGGTGGAGTGATCGCTCTCCATCGCTCAACCTCCATTTCCAGCCATCAAGGAACCTGACCTTTCCACCTCTAAAAGGGCTCCTTGATGGCCTTCGCCGTGGTCCTCTGGCACCGAGTCATTGCCTGATTGCTCTCTCTCTCTCTCTCTCTCTCTCTCTCTCTCTCTCTCTCTCTCTCTCTCATCCAATCCGACCCAACAGAGGTCATTCTATCGGTGAGTCGCTCCGTCAATATTGTCTTGAGAAATGTTTGCTTTCCATTACACATTGTTGGTCAAATGTCTTGAAAGAATTTTCATCACATTACCACACTCCCCCCCACTCACCCAACCCCCAACCCCTCACCTCACTCCACCCCCCCCCCCACTCACCCAACCCCCACCCCCTCACCTCACTCCACCACCTCATCCATCCCGTCAAAAAATATGAATTTCTTTGACCCTCCAAAGCTCAAGATTCCAGTGTTGTTCCAGGGGCGTTTTGAAGACGGGTCCTCTTCCAGGCCCAGTGTATAAATCTCCCACTCTCCTCCCTCCATCCTCCCCTCTCTCTCTCTCCCTCGTAGCTCCCCTCTCTTCCCCCTCCACCCCTCCCACCCTTGCCTTCTCTTCAGTACTAGTAATATATGTCATTTGGCTGTGTTTTTCCCCCTCAACGTCCTGTGCCGTGACTCGAATCTCCCTGGACTTCCAGATGGCCTCGTATGCTTTGCTTCCCGTCTCATCTGGCGCTGCTTTACGTGCTCCTCCAGCCTCGTGTGTGTGTGCGTGTGTGTGTGCGTGTGTGTGTGTGTGTGTGTGTGTGTGTGTGTGTGTGTGTGTGTGTGTGTGTGTGTGTTTCATCTTGGGCGTTGCCACCGCCTCCTCCTCGTGAGTGACTGACCGTCCTTCAAGTCGTTCTTTTAAGCTCCTTTTTCTTTTTATCTTTATTCTTATTTCTATTTATGTTTTTTTGGGGGAGGGAGGCGTTGGAGGGAGGAAGGGAGGGAGGGAGGGAGGGACGAGGGAGGGACATGTCCGTTTTCTTTACCTTGTCTCTCATTTGTTGCTAGATGGCCTAACTCTGCTCTTCTTACGTGGGTCTCTTAAGAGTCTTTGGAGTTGTCAAGGCCAAGACCTGAATCACGTCTCTCTGTCTCTGTCTCTGTCTCTCTCTCTCTCTTACTCTCTCTCTCTCTCTCTCTCTCTCTCTCTCTCTCTTACTCTCTCTCTCTCTCTCTGCTCCCACAACCATGGAGCCGTCAGCCCATGGGTTTAACCCCTTTGAGCATCACGGCTCGGACCTTTGAGAGGTATGTAATGGCGTGGCCTTTGACCTGACCTTACATAGAGTCAGGTCAAAGGCCACGCCATCATACTCTTAAGTGGCGTGCCCTCGCGTTCATCGGGGGGGGGGGGGGGGGGCGTATCGTCCCGTTCATGATACGAGACGTGGATTGCACTTGCGTACAAGATGGCCATATGGGAAGGGAAGGGAACCAGTCGCCACAGTTCGATGTCTCGCAAGGACTTCGAAGTATCCCACCAGATCCTTCAGTACGTGGGTCGCCCTCACGTCTGGGCTATCGGTTCTGTTCTGTCCCCCCTCGCCATTACCCATGGCCCAAAAGGAGCAGCGTGTCGATGAGGGCTACAGCAAATTGCGTAGGGCCTATGATAATCACTCTCTCTCTCTCTCTCTCTCTCTCTCTCTCTCTCTCTCTCTCTCTCTCTCTCTCTCTCTCTCCACCTGGCCTGGACCCAAGGGTAATGTAAGACAGGCGCTATTCCTCCTTCCTGCTCCCTTATTGATGTTGTTTTCACTGCGTTTTGCATCCTCCTCACGAGAGGGGGGCCTCCCCCCGGGGGGGGGGGTGATGGTAAGGAAGGGGAGAGGGGGGGGAGATGGGTGATTCTGATGGGACGCAAACTACGCTCATGGGAAACGAGAGAAGAAGAAAATATCGCTCTATCCTATCAATCCCAGAGGGAGACATGAAGATGGATGGGATAGAGAGAGAGAGAGAGAGAGAGAGAGAGAGAGAGAGAGAGAGAGAGAGAGAGAGAGAGAGAGAGAGAGAGAGAGAGAGAGAGAGCGTGTTGATGAAGGGCGTCAGTCGTCGTCAAGTGAGGAGAGTCGATGGCTGTTGATCGTGGACGTGGCTGAGAGTTTGTGCAGTGAGGAGCTCACAGTACGAGGAGGAGGAGGAGGAGGAGGAAGAGGAGGAGGAGGAGGAGGAGGAGGTAGAGAAGGAGGAGAAGGAGGAGGAGGAGAAGGAGGAGGTAGAGAAGGAGGAGAAGGAGGAGGTAGAGGAGAAGGAGGAGGTAGAGAAGGAGGTGAAGAAGGAGGAGGAGAAGTCAAGACGTGTTGTGTGTGTGTGTGTGTGTGTGTGTGTGTGTCGTAATGCTCATGTTGGGGTAAGGTCCAACAGAACATCCTCCCACAGAGAGAGACGTATGGAGTGTAGTACTCATGCTGGGAGGACATCCCTAGTTGTATGGCTGGGTCTGTGAGAGGGGAAGTGTGCGCGCCAGTTCTCTGGGTTATGTAACAACCTTTTCACCAGCACGTTGGACACGGGCTCTCGTGCCAGACGGTGCGATCTCTCTGGGTAAGAAAAAGGCCAGGTTAATGGCCTGATCTCATCTTCCCTTTTGAAAGGCTTTGGGTCAAAGGCCAGACGGTCAGACTCAAGGTGTTGTGCCGTCGTGTTCAAGGGTCGTACAGTCGTGTTCAAGGGTCGTACCGTCGTGCTCAAGGGTCGTACAGTCGTGTTCAAGGGTCGTACAGTCGTGTTCAAGGGTCGTACCGTCGTGTTCAAGGGTCGTACCGTCGTGATCAAGGATCGTGCCGTCGTCGTCAAGGATCGTACCCTCGAGTTCAAGGGTCGTACAGTTGTGTTCAAGGGTCGTACCGTCGTGTTCAAGGATCGTACCGTCGTGTTCAAGGGTCGTACTGTCGTGTTCAAGGGTCGTAACCGTCGTGCTCAAGGATCGTACCGTCGTGTTCAAGGGTCGTACCGTCGTGTTCAAGGATCGTACCGTCGTGTTCAAGGGTCGTACCGTCGTGCTCAAGGAAGTTATATTCTAAGAAGTTTACGGGGATGTTTGCGCAATGACATCATAACGTTGCCAAACGCGACCTCACGGGCTTCCGTCTCGTCATGTTTAACGTTGCTGACTATGAATACACGCATGGGGCACACCCGAGACCCGAGTTCGGATCCATGACGAAGGGGTCGGTTCACAGTCCCTCTCTAGCTGTTTATGCGTTGAAGTGGATGAACCCAGGATGAAGAGGGCTAAGGCCATATTCATCCCCTTACAGTATTTCCAGGTTTAGAGAGTAAGTGTGTGTGTGTGCGTTCCATCTAACTCCATTAAGCTTCATATCAGTTCCCTGAAGGAGATATTACGAAGTGAAGGGGGTGGGGGCTCGTTCTCGAACTCCTGAAGAAGAAGGAGGAGGTGAGGACGAGTGGAGGAGGACGAGAGGAGGAGGAGGAGGGGTGGACACAGTTGACGGAGATGGAGTTGACAGGAGGAGAACCCCTACAGGTTTTGACAGTAGAAGGGGAGATTCGACGGGGAAGAAGAGGAGCAACGGCGATACATTTGACAGATGTAGGAGTTGACAGACGGGTCCTGACGGTCAAATCTGAGGGGGGTGGGCAAGATTGGACGGGACGGTCTTAGTTCTGTCAGAAAGGACAGATAGAAGGATCAAGAGGTTAGGAGAGTTGCCCAACGGATCTGACAGAATCATGCTTAGACGGGTGGATATATATATATGTCAAGACGACTTGAGCGACGGATTGGACGGGCTAATTAGACGGTGAGGTTCGGCTGGGATGATATGAACGACGGTGAAATATTGACTGCCAAGGATTTGACAGGTGACTGACAGAAAGAAAGTCCCGGGAGTGTGGTTTAACCACAGACTTTGAAACGACATTATAATTACATTAGACACGAAATTCCTCTAGAAAGAAAATAACTAAAAGAAATTACATTAGACACGAAATTCCTTTAGGAAAAAAAATAGCTATAAGAACTACATTTAACACGAAATTCCTTTAGAAAAAATAACTACATGAAATTACATTAGACACGAAATTCCTTTAGGGAAAACTATACAAATATCACATACACAAATATTCTTATATCTTCTGGTTCAGCCTATAAGGAATAAGGAGCATGTTGACCCACCCTGTAGCAACAAAATCAGTAATTATTGCACCATCGAAAAGCATAACTGTACATAGAAAGTCTTATAATTCATAATCACAGTAAGATACCAATAAATGTAAATTATTAAGCCTTATCTATAACTACAGTAAGATACCAATAATGTAATTTATTAGGTCTTATTTATAACTACGGCAAGATATCAATAAAGTAAATTATCAAGTCTTATAATTACAGTAAGATATCAATAAAGTATATTATCAAGTCTTATGATTACAGTAAGATATCAATAAAGTAAATTATCAAGTCTTATAATTACAGTAAGATATCAATAAAGTATATTATCAAGTCTTATGATTACAGTAAGATATCAATAAAGTAAATTATCAAGTCTTATAATTACAGTTAGATATCAATAAAGAAAATTATCAAGTCTTATAATTACAGTAAGATATCAATAAAGTAAATTATCAAGTCTTATAATTACAGTAAGACATCAATAAAGTAAATTATCAAGTCTTATAATTCCAGTAAGATATCAATAAAGTAAACCATCAAGTCTTACAATTCCAGTAAGATATCAATAAAGTAAACCATCAAGTCTTATAATTCCAGTAAGATATCAATAAAGTAAATCATCAAGTCTTATAATTCCAGTAAGATATCAATAAAGTAAATCAAGTCTTATAATTACAGTAAGATATCAATAAAGTAAACCATCAAGTCTTATAATTCCAGTAAGATATCAATAAAGTAAATGATCAAGTCTTATAATTACAGTAAGATATCAATAAAGTAAACCAACAAGTCTTATAATTCCAGTAAGATATCAATAAAGTAAATGATCAAGTCTTATAATTCCAGTAAGATATCAGTAAAGTAGATTATTAAGTTCTATTCATAACTACAGTAAGATACGAATAAACTAATGGGTTCATATAATTTTTTCTTTGAAGAGAACTTCCTCGAAAGAAAGGTAAAGTTGAGATGTGGTTTATGTGGCCAGAGTGAGTTCTCTCTCTCTCTCTCTCTCTCTCTCTCTCTCTCTCTCTCTCTCTCTCTCTCTCTCTCTCTCCCTCCCTCCCTCCTTCCCTGTCTTTCTCTCCTCATGAACGTATTACTCAGCGCCTGGTTTCACAATCTTTCCCTCACGATGTGAATTATGGCAGACGCATGCAAGGGGTGTGAACTATTTTTCAAAGGCTTCGCTCAGAGATGACATATTGCACACACACACACACACACACACACACACACACACACACTAAGACAAAGCTCTTCCAACTCACAAGGTAATTACTTCTCCCATATACATCATCATACGTTAGATAAAAAAAAATCGTATCTACGTGCCTCGTCCCATTATACAAATCACAGTAATAACCCCTAATGACCTACCATAATTAGTGTGGGTCATTAAGCGTTGTTATTAGGGGCTGTAAAAAGTCAGGAAGGATATGAACTAAGTAACACCTACATCTAAGCTGAGCTGTTGTGTTGCTACGTAAAAATCTGGTGCTAATCATATGTGATATTCGCTTTATGTGACACGCATATTATCTAGTCCATATCTATTTTCTTTTTATCGAGCGATGCTGTCGCGTTACACGCTTTGGCACTGATGTATGACGGCGCCTGGCGTCTTTTACCAAATCACTGAAAGGAAATAAAAGCTGAGCTTTCGCTGTATAAGAAAATGAAGGAAAACGTGAATAATCTACGCGAGAGACATAGTGATTAGAGTTGAAATATACGAAAAAAAAAGAGATTTGAGAAATCGTTGGTTC
Source organism: Panulirus ornatus (assembly GCF_036320965.1). Classification (NCBI taxonomy): domain Eukaryota; kingdom Metazoa; phylum Arthropoda; class Malacostraca; order Decapoda; family Palinuridae; genus Panulirus; species Panulirus ornatus. The sequence goes on from NC_092228.1 coordinate 6,447,522, forward strand.
GTATGGGAGGTTCATTATCATCTCGAATCCCTGAATCTAAGAATGAATCGAAGCCTTGTGAGAAACGGCTTCGAATACCGCTCGAAGTCTGCATCTTTATGAACCACTTCCGTCGCCATAAAAGAGTGTCTGAGAGAGAGAGAGAGAGGAGGAAGGGAAGGGAAGGGAAAGGAAGGAGGAGGAAGGAAGGGAAGGAGAAGGAAGGGAAGGGAGGGAAGAGGAAGGAAAGGGAAGGAGGAGGAAGGGAAGAAAAGGAGGAGGAAAGGAGGGGAAGGAGGAGGATGGGAAGGGAAGGAGGAGGCAGGAAGGGTAGGAGGAGGAAAGGAAGGGAAGGAGGAGGAAGGAAAGGGAAGGAGGAAGAAGGGAAGGAAAGAAGAAGGAAGGGAAGGGAAGGAGGAGGAAGGGAAGGGAAGGAGGAGGAAGGGAAGGAAAGAAGGAGGAAGGGAAGGAAAGGAGGAAGGGAAGGGAAGGAGGAGGAAGGGAAGGAAAGAAGGAGGAAGGGAAGGAAAGAAGGAGGAAGGGAAGGGAAGAAGGAGGAAGGGAAGGAAAGAAGGAGGAAGGGAAGGGAAGGAGGGGGAAGGGAAGAAAAGGAGGAGGAAGGGAAGAAAAGTAGGAGGGAGGGAAGGGAAGGAGGAGGAAGGGAAGGGAAGGGAAGCCTTCGTATAAGCCCTGTAACATGAGTGGCCAAACCAGCATAACCGCTGAGACGCTGATCGTCCCCCTGCTGCCATGGCCAGCAATCTGATTGGGTTCGGAATGGCTGATCAGCTCCTCCGACGGCCTGTTTCGGCGAGGGAGGGAGATGCCAAGTAGGGACGACAACAAGATGGTTATTATAACCTTAGTCAAGATGGTGTGGTGAAGTGGGCCGTCTCTCATTCATTTTCTCCTTTTTCTTTATTATTGCCGTTTATCTCAGCCACTTCCAAAGCGGAGGTCTCGTGGGAGTGTTTGAACCAGACTCATGGGGGTTTTGGGAGTCTGTTCATCTTCCAGTTTCTATCCTTCAGTTCATTCCAGTTTCTATCCTTCCATTCATTCCAGTTTCCATCCTTCAGTTCATTCCAGTTTCTATCCTTCAGTTCATTCCAGTTTCTATCCTTCCATTCATTCCAGTTTCTATCCCTCCATTCATACCAGTTTCCATCCTTCAGTTCATTCCAGTTTCTATCCTACAATTCATTCCAGTTTCCATCCTTCAATCCAGTTTCTATCCTTCAATTCAATCTAGTTTCCATCCTTCAATTCAATCCCGTTTCTATCCTTCAATTCAATCCAGTTTCTATCCTTCAATTCATTCCAGCTTCTATCCTTCAATTCATTCCAGCTTCTATCCTTCAATTCATTCCAGTTTCTATCCTTCAATTCATTCCAATTTCTATCCTTCTATCCATTCCAGTGTTTATCCTTTCCATATTCATTAAGAGCAGGGGAAGAGCTGTCCAAGATGTAAGGTCAACAAGCGACCTATCCCGTTCGTTCTCTCCGCTCCATCACACCCGTACACCCCCGCCATCTATCTCTCCATCTCATTAAATCTTCCCTCACCCTTCCCTTCCACTACACACTCTTAGAACTTGCTTCATTTATCCTTTTCTTATCGAGTCTGTTTATAAGGCTCCCTCGACGCACATAATTTGCACTGGCCCTTATGGAAACACACAGACACACACCCTCTCTCTCTCACACACACACCCACACACACACACTCTCTTGCAGCCTGAGTGTGTGTGTGTGTGTATATATAGATGTCAAGGCAGGACCAATAGACCAGCACTACAGCAATTGCACTGACTTTTATCCTGTAACAGGATCCTCAAAGGCTTAATTACTTTTAGTTTTTGTGTGTGTGTGTCTGTAATGAGGAGCCGCCGTTTCGTAGGTTAAGCAAAGCGGCAGCTCCAAACTAGCGGGAACCGAGCTATGTTGAGCGGTGTGTCGCCTGTGCTGAGCGGACTGTGCTCGTGTTGAGCGGACGCTGTGCGAGGTGTTGGGTGAGCGACGCTCAGCGTTGGGCAGGTATGGGTAGCAGGTGTGTGTGTGTGTGTGTGTGTGTGCCCACGAACGTTGTTTGCCGATCTCCTCCGGTGATGGCATGAACGGGTCCTCATGGCAAAGGAATGGTTCAATTGGGCAGATAAACTGATGTTGGCGCGACTCTGTCGCTTCTAACGAGCAATGAAGGCATTTGGAAGAAGAAGATGAAGACCCAAAAAAAACAAAAAAACAGGCACTTGTGAGAGGCTGTTACTATAACCCCTCATAACCCCTGGTTAAGAGGTCATTCGTCCCTGAATGACTGGGTTCGAAGCGGACGCTACGAAGCGTTTCGAGACCCGTTAAGCCACCAAGACCACCTCCCTCGGAACCTTGGGCGAGGGAGAGAGGGAGAGGAGGAGTCCGTGTGTGTGTGTGTATCTGTGTCACTCTGTTGTAAATAACCATAACCACCCGCCACCACCACCACCACCACCACCGCCGCCTTCACCGCCTTCTTCGGCCGCCCACCAGCCCCGTCCGAGACGGGGTCCACACACACACACACAAGTTGTCCCCCTCCCCCTCTTCCTTCCTACCCTCCCTCCCTCCCTCCCCCTCCCCCCCCCCCTTTCTCCTCTCCAACGTCTCGAGTCTGATGATACTGACCGCCGTCGGACGCGAAGTTGCCTCCAAGATATGCGGGAAGTTTCGGAAGTCGTGCGACGTAGAAGTTAAAAGGGATCGCTTAGGGCCGGCCGGCGCCGTGTGTCGGGGCTGGCGTAACTAAGTGGAATAGGTGTTGGCCGAGAGAGAGAGAGAGAGAGAGAGAGAGAGAGAGAGAGAGAGAGAGAGAGAGAGAGAGAGAGAGAGAGAGAGAGAGAGAGAGAGAGAGCCCCGCCCCCGCTCGCCCAGACTCGACGCGGTCAGGTATCAGGAGGATAGAGAGTTTGGGATCAGGTTTGTGAGATATCGAAGCCTCAGCTATCACGGATCAGGGAAGGGTTACGTATCAGGTTTGTTATTAGATAACAAAGTTTCAACTATCAGGTATAAGGGAAAGGTTAGCTATCAGGTTTGCTATGTATCAAAGCTTCACCCATCAAATATCTGGGAAAGATCAGGTGTCAGGTTAGTTGGATAACAAAACTTCTACTATTATGTATCAGGGAAACAGTAGGTATCAGGTCTGTCATATGACAAAGCAACTATCAGGTGTCATAGGAGGGTTAGGTATCAGATTTGTCAAATAAAGCTTCAATTATCAGGTATTAGGGACACACACACACACACACACACACACACACACACACACAGCCTGAGCCACGTAGTGTCAGCACAACTGCCAAGTAAATATGGAGCAGTGGAGACACCAAGAGAAATAGGGTTTTGCTTTGTAAGATATTTACGATTCTGCTGTCGATGTGGAAGACGCATCTTCCCTCTTCTTAACGATATCCTTCCCGTCCTCTGTCCCGCGAATTAATGGAATTCCCTCCCTCACTGACCGATCTTTCTTTACCATCCTGTCCAAATTGAGAGTTTGCCCCATTCAGGAATCTGTTTGGTTTGGGTCATCAAACATCAACACTGTTTGTCTGGGAATGGGTAAGAATATACATATATATATATATATATATATATATATATATATATATATATATATATATATATATATATATATATATATATATATATATGGCGATGGGAATGAATAAAGGCAGACAGTGTGAATTGTGTGCATGGGTATATATGTATGTGTCTGTGTGTGTATATATATGTGTACATTGAGATGTATAGGTATGTATATTTGCGCGTGTGGACGTGTATGTATATACATGTGTATGGGGGTGGATTGGGCCATTTCTTTCGTCTGTTTCCTTGCGCTACCTCGCAAACGCGGGAGACAGCGACAAAGCAAAATAAAAAAAAAATATATATATATATATATATATATATATATATATATATATATATATATATATATATATATATATATATATATATTCCCTGGGGATAGGGGAGAAAGAATACTTTCCACGTATTCCCTGCGTGTCGTAGAAGGCGACTAAAAGGGAAGGGAGCGGATGGCTGGAAATCCTCCCCTCTCGTTTTGTTTTTTAATTTTCCAAAAGAAGGAACAGAGAAGGGGGCCAGGTGAAGATATACCCTCAAAGGCCGAGTCCTCTGTTCTTAACGCTGCCTCGCTAACGCGGGAAATAGCGAATAGTTTGAAAAAAAAAAGATATATACATATAAATAAATATATATATATATATATATATATCATATATATATATATATATATATATATATATATATATATATATATATATATATATATATATATATATATACATATATATATATATATATATATATATATATATATATATATATATATATATATATATGAATATATATATATATATATATATATATATATATATATATATATATATATATATATATATATATGAATATATATATATATATATATATATATATATATATATATATATATATATATATATATATATATATATATAGAGAGAGAGAGAGAGAGAGAGAGAGAGAGAGAGAGAGAGAGAGGTAAAAGCATCTATGCTCAAATTTTGAGGAAAATCTATTTTTTCAAAAAAATCAAGAAAAAATGCCTTGGATAATATTTGGCTCAGATTTTCAACTTGTTCAGATTTTAATGAAAATCTGGGTGTAAGTGCTATTCTACATGGTGATCAAGGATATCGAGTCAAAAGACTGCATTTCGTAAAGTTAAGCGCTTAATTACATACTTAATATTAATCATAATTATATTAATATGCTAATTACTCGATTAATTACACGAATTTTAAGATTTTGACCAAAGATTCTTATTCAGCAGATGTAAAAGCATCTATGCTGATATTTTAAGGAAAATCTATTAATTCAAAATTATCAAGAAAAATCCTTGGATACTTAGCTCAGATTTTCAACTTGTTCAGATTTTAATGAAAATCTGGGTATAATTGCTACTCTCTATGGTGATTAAGGATATCGAGTCAAAAAACTGCATTTCGTAAAATTAAGCGCTTAATTACATACTTAATATTAATTATAATTATATTAATATGCTAATTACTCGACTGATTAGAGTAATTACAGGAATCTTAAGGTTTTGACAACAGATTCTTATTCAGCAGAGGTAAAAGCATCTATGTTGAAATTTTTAGGAAAATCTATTTTTTCAAAAAAATCAAGAAAAATCCAAGGCTATAGCCTTGGATAAAATTTGCCTCAGATTTTCAACTTGTTCAGATTTTAATGAAAATCTGGGTATAAGTGCAATTCTTTATGGTGATTAAGGATATCGAGTCAAAAGAATGAATTTCGTAAAATTAAGCGCTTAATTACATACTTAACCTTAATTATAAGTATATTACTATCCTAATTACTCGACGAATTACACAAATTTTAAGGTTTTGACCACAGATTCTTATTCAGCAGAGGTAAAAGCATCTATGTTGAAACTTTGAGGAAAATCAATATTTTCAAAAAAATCAAGAAAAATATTTGGCTCAGATTTTCAACTTGTGCAGATTTTAATGAAAATCTGGGTATAAGTGCAATTCTATATAGTGATTAATGATATCGAGTCAAAAGAATGCATTTCGTAAAATTAAGCGCGTAATTATAAAATATTAATTATAATTATATTAATATGCTAATTACTCGACTGATTAGAGTAATTACAGGAATCTTAAGGTTTGGACCACAGATTCTTATTCAGCAAAGGTAAAAGCATCTATGTTGAAATTTTTAGGAAAATCTATTTTTTCAAAAAAATCAAGAAAAATCCAAGGCCTTGGATAATATTTGGCTCAGATTTTCAACTTGTTCAGATTTTAATGAAAATCTGGGTGTAAGTGCAATTCTATATGGTGATAAAGGAAATCGAGTGGAAAGACTGCATTTCGTAAAGTTAAGCGCTTAATTACATACTTACCTTAATTATAATTATATTAATATCCTAATTAATCAAGTAATTACACAAATATTAAGGTTTTGATAACAGATTTTTATTCAGCATATGTAAAAGCATCTATGCTAAAACTTTGAGGAAAATCTTTTAATGAAAATCTGGGTATAAGTGCAATTCTTTATGGCGATTAAGGATATCGAGTCAAAAGAATGCATTTCGTAAAATTAAGCGCTTAATTACATACTTAACCTTAATTATAAGTATATTAATATCCTAATTACTCGACTAATTACACAAATTTTAAGGTTTTGACCACAGATTCTTATTCAGCAGAGGTAAAAGCATCTATGTTGAAACTTTGAGGAAAATCAATATTTTCAAAAAAATCAAGAAAAACATTTGGCTCAGATTTTCAACTTGTGCAGATTTTAATGAAAATCTGGGTATAAGTGCAATTCTATATTGTGATTAAGGATATCGAGTCAAAAGACTGCATTTCGTAAAGTTAAGCGCTTAATTGCATACTTAACCTTAATAATTATATCAATATCGTAATTACTCGACTAATTACACAAATTTTAAGGTTTTGACCACAGATTCCTATTCAGCAGATGTAAAAGCATCTATGTTGAAATTTTGAGTTAAATTTATTTTTTCAAAAAAATCAAGAAAAACATCAGGCTATAGCATTGGATAATATTTGGCTCAGATTTTCAACTTCTACAGATTTTAATGAAAATCTGGATATAAGTGCAATTCTATATGGTGATTAAGGATATCGAGTCAAAAGAATACATTTCGTAAAATTAAGCGCGCAATTATAAAATATTAATTATAATTATATTAATATGCTAATGACTCGACTGATTAGAGTAATTACAGGAATCTTAAGGTTTTGACCACAGATTCTTATTCAGCAGAGGTAAAAGCATCTATGTTGAAATTTTTAGGAAAATCTATTTTTTCAAAAAAATCAAGAAAAATCCAAGGCTATAGCCTGGATAAAATTTGCCTCAGATTTTCAACTTGTTCAGATTTTAATGAAAATCTGGTTATAAGTGCAATTCAATATGGTGATTAAGGATATCAAGTCAAAAGAATGCATTTCGGAAAATTAAGCGCTTAATTACATACTTAACCTTAATTATAAGTATATTAATATCCTAATTACTCGGCTAATTACACAAATTTTAAGGTTTTGACCACAGATTCTTATTCAGCAGAGGGAAAAGCATTTATGTTGAAACTTTGAGGAAAATCAATATTTTCAAAAAAATCAAGAAAAATATTTGGCTAAGATTTTCAACTTGTGCAGATTTTAATGAAAATCTGGGTATAAGTGCAATTTTATATGGTGATTAAGGATATCGATTCAAAAGAATGCATTTCGTAAAATTAAGCGCGTAAATATAAAATATTAATTATAATTATATTAATATGCTAATTACTCGACTGATTAGAGTAATTACAGGAATCTTAAGGTTTTGACAACAGATTCTTATTCAGCAGAGGTAAAAGCATCTATGTTGAAATTTTTAGGAAAATCTATTTTTTCGAAAAAATCAAGAAAAATCCAAGGCTATAGCCTTGGATAAAATTTGCCTCAGATTTTCAACTTGTTCAGATTTTAATGAAAATCTGGGTATAAGTGCAATTCTTTATGGTGATTAAGGATATCGAGTCAAAAGAATGAATTTCGTAAAATTAAGCGCTTAATTACATACTTAACCTTAATTATAAGTATATTACTATCCTAATTACTCGACGAATTACACAAATTTTAAGGTTTTGACCACAGATTCTTATTCAGCAGAGGTAAAAGCATCTATGTTGAAACTTTGAGGAAAATCAATATTTTCAAAAAAATCAAGAAAAATATTTGGCTCAGATTTTCAACTTGTGCAGATTTTAATGAAAATCTGGGTATAAGTGCAATTCTATATAGTGATTAATGATATCGAGTCAAAAGAATGCATTTCGTAAAATTAAGCGCGTAATTATAAAATATTAATTATAATTATATTAATATGCTAATTACTCGACTGATTAGAGTAATTACAGGAATCTTAAGGTTTGGACCACAGATTCTTATTCAGCAAAGGTAAAAGCATCTATGTTGAAATTTTTAGGAAAATCTATTTTTTCAAAAAAATCAAGAAAAATCCAAGGCCTTGGATAATATTTGGCTCAGATTTTCAACTTGTTCAGATTTTAATGAAAATCTGGGTGTAAGTGCAATTCTATATGGTGATAAAGGAAATCGAGTGGAAAGACTGCATTTCGTAAAGTTAAGCGCTTAATTACATACTTACCTTAATTATAATTATATTAATATCCTAATTAATCAAGTAATTACACAAATATTAAGGTTTTGATAACAGATTTTTATTCAGCATATGTAAAAGCATCTATGCTAAAACTTTGAGGAAAATCTTTTAATGAAAATCTGGGTATAAGTGCAATTCTTTATGGCGATTAAGGATATCGAGTCAAAAGAATGCATTTCGTAAAATTAAGCGCTTAATTACATACTTAACCTTAATTATAAGTATATTAATATCCTAATTACTCGACTAATTACACAAATTTTAAGGTTTTGACCACAGATTCTTATTCAGCAGAGGTAAAAGCATCTATGTTGAAACTTTGAGGAAAATCAATATTTTCAAAAAAATCAAGAAAAACATTTGGCTCAGATTTTCAACTTGTGCAGATTTTAATGAAAATCTGGGTATAAGTGCAATTCTATATTGTGATTAAGGATATCGAGTCAAAAGACTGCATTTCGTAAAGTTAAGCGCTTAATTGCATACTTAACCTTAATAATTATATCAATATCGTAATTACTCGACTAATTACACAAATTTTAAGGTTTTGACCACAGATTCCTATTCAGCAGATGTAAAAGCATCTATGTTGAAATTTTGAGTTAAATTTATTTTTTCAAAAAAATCAAGAAAAACATCAGGCTATAGCATTGGATAATATTTGGCTCAGATTTTCAACTTCTACAGATTTTAATGAAAATCTGGATATAAGTGCAATTCTATATGGTGATTAAGGATATCGAGTCAAAAGAATACATTTCGTAAAATTAAGCGCGCAATTATAAAATATTAATTATAATTATATTAATATGCTAATGACTCGACTGATTAGAGTAATTACAGGAATCTTAAGGTTTTGACCACAGATTCTTATTCAGCAGAGGTAAAAGCATCTATGTTGAAATTTTTAGGAAAATCTATTTTTTCAAAAAAATCAAGAAAAATCCAAGGCTATAGCCTTGGATAAAATTTGCCTCAGATTTTCAACTTGTTCAGATTTTAATGAAAATCTGGTTATAAGTGCAATTCAATATGGTGATTAAGGATATCAAGTCAAAAGAATGCATTTCGGAAAATTAAGCGCTTAATTACATACTTAACCTTAATTATAAGTATATTAATATCCTAATTACTCGGCTAATTACACAAATTTTAAGGTTTTGACCACAGATTCTTATTCAGCAGAGGGAAAAGCATTTATGTTGAAACTTTGAGGAAAATCAATATTTTCAAAAAAATCAAGAAAAATATTTGGCTAAGATTTTCAACTTGTGCAGATTTTAATGAAAATCTGGGTATAAGTGCAATTTTATATGGTGATTAAGGATATCGATTCAAAAGAATGCATTTCGTAAAATTAAGCGCGAAATATAAAATATTAATTATAATTATATTAATATGCTAATTACTCGACTGATTAGAGTAATTACAGGAATCTTAAGGTTTTGACAACAGATTCTTATTCAGCAGAGGTAAAAGCATCTATGTTGAAATTTTTAGGAAAATCTATTTTTTCAAAAAAATCAAGAAAAATCCAAGGCTATAGCCTTGGATAAAATTTGCCTCAGATTTTCAACTTGTTCAGATTTTAATGAAAATCTGGGTATAAGTGCAATTCTTTATGGTGATTAAGGATATCGAGTCAAAAGAATGAATTTCGTAAAATTAAGCGCTTAATTACATACTTAACCTTAATTATAAGTATATTACTATCCTAATTACTCGACGAATTACACAAATTTTAAGGTTTTGACCACAGATTCTTATTCAGCAGAGGTAAAAGCATCTATGTTGAAACTTTGAGGAAAATCAATATTTTCAAAAAAATCAAGAAAAATATTTGGCTCAGATTTTCAACTTGTGCAGATTTTAATGAAAATCTGGGTATAAGTGCAATTCTATATAGTGATTAATGATATCGAGTCAAAAGAATGCATTTCGTAAAATTAAGCGCGTAATTATAAAATATTAATTATAATTATATTAATATGCTAATTACTCGACTGATTAGAGTAATTACAGGAATCTTAAGGTTTGGACCACAGATTCTTATTCAGCAAAGGTAAAAGCATCTATGTTGAAATTTTTAGGAAAATCTATTTTTTCAAAAAAATCAAGAAAAATCCAAGGCCTTGGATAATATTTGGCTCAGATTTTCAACTTGTTCAGATTTTAATGAAAATCTGGGTGTAAGTGCAATTCTATATGGTGATAAAGGAAATCGAGTGGAAAGACTGCATTTCGTAAAGTTAAGCGCTTAATTACATACTTACCTTAATTATAATTATATTAATATCCTAATTAATCAAGTAATTACACAAATATTAAGGTTTTGATAACAGATTTTTATTCAGCATATGTAAAAGCATCTATGCTAAAACTTTGAGGAAAATCTTTTAATGAAAATCTGGGTATAAGTGCAATTCTTTATGGCGATTAAGGATATCGAGTCAAAAGAATGCATTTCGTAAAATTAAGCGCTTAATTACATACTTAACCTTAATTATAAGTATATTAATATCCTAATTACTCGACTAATTACACAAATTTTAAGGTTTTGACCACAGATTCTTATTCAGCAGAGGTAAAAGCATCTATGTTGAAACTTTGAGGAAAATCAATATTTTCAAAAAAATCAAGAAAAACATTTGGCTCAGATTTTCAACTTGTGCAGATTTTAATGAAAATCTGGGTATAAGTGCAATTCTATATTGTGATTAAGGATATCGAGTCAAAAGACTGCATTTCGTAAAGTTAAGCGCTTAATTGCATACTTAACCTTAATAATTATATCAATATCGTAATTACTCGACTAATTACACAAATTTTAAGGTTTTGACCACAGATTCCTATTCAGCAGATGTAAAAGCATCTATGTTGAAATTTTGAGTTAAATTTATTTTTTCAAAAAAATCAAGAAAAACATCAGGCTATAGCATTGGATAATATTTGGCTCAGATTTTCAACTTCTACAGATTTTAATGAAAATCTGGATATAAGTGCAATTCTATATGGTGATTAAGGATATCGAGTCAAAAGAATACATTTCGTAAAATTAAGCGCGCAATTATAAAATATTAATTATAATTATATTAATATGCTAATGACTCGACTGATTAGAGTAATTACAGGAATCTTAAGGTTTTGACCACAGATTCTTATTCAGCAGAGGTAAAAGCATCTATGTTGAAATTTTTAGGAAAATCTATTTTTTCAAAAAAATCAAGAAAAATCCAAGGCTATAGCCTTGGATAAAATTTGCCTCAGATTTTCAACTTGTTCAGATTTTAATGAAAATCTGGTTATAAGTGCAATTCAATATGGTGATTAAGGATATCAAGTCAAAAGAATGCATTTCGGAAAATTAAGCGCTTAATTACATACTTAACCTTAATTATAAGTATATTAATATCCTAATTACTCGGCTAATTACACAAATTTTAAGGTTTTGACCACAGATTCTTATTCAGCAGAGGGAAAAGCATTTATGTTGAAACTTTGAGGAAAATCAATATTTTCAAAAAAATCAAGAAAAATATTTGGCTAAGATTTTCAACTTGTGCAGATTTTAATGAAAATCTGGGTATAAGTGCAATTTTATATGGTGATTAAGGATATCGATTCAAAAGAATGCATTTCGTAAAATTAAGCGCGTAAATATAAAATATTAATTATAATTATATTAATATGCTAATTACTCGACTGATTAGAGTAATTACAGGAATCTTAAGGTTTTGACAACAGATTCTTATTCAGCAGAGGTAAAAGCATCTATGTTGAAATTTTTAGGAAAATCTATTTTTTCGAAAAAATCAAGAAAAATCCAAGGCTATAGCCTTGGATAAAATTTGCCTCAGATTTTCAACTTGTTCAGATTTTAATGAAAATCTGGGTATAAGTGCAATTCTTTATGGTGATTAAGGATATCGAGTCAAAAGAATGAATTTCGTAAAATTAAGCGCTTAATTACATACTTAACCTTAATTATAAGTATATTACTATCCTAATTACTCGACGAATTACACAAATCTTAAGGTTTTGACCACAGATTCTTATTCAGCAGAGGTAAAAGCATCTATGTTGAAACTTTGAGGAAAATCAATATTTTCAAAAAAATCAAGAAAAATATTTGGCTCAGATTTTCAACTTGTGCAGATTTTAATGAAAATCTGGGTATAAGTGCAATTCTATATTGTGATTAAGGATATCGAGTCAAAAGACTGCATTTCGTAAAGTTAAACGCTTAATTGCATACTTAACCTTAATAATTATATCAATATCGTAATTACTCGACTAATTACACAAATTTTAAGGTTTTGACCACAGATTCCTATTCAGCAGATGTAAAAGCATCTATGTTGAAATTTTGAGTTAAATTTATTTTTTCAAAAAAATCAAGAAAAACATCAGGCTATAGCATTGGATAATATTTGGCTCAGATTTTCAACTTCTACAGATTTTAATGAAAATCTGGATATAAGTGCAATTCTATATGGTGATTAAGGATATCGAGTCAAAAGAATACATTTCGTAAAATTAAGCGCGCAATTATAAAATAATTATAATTATATTAATATGCTAATGACTCGACTGATTAGAGTAATTACAGGAATCTTAAGGTTTTGACCACAGATTCTTATTCAGCAGAGGTAAAAGCATCTATGTTGAAATTTTTAGGAAAATCTATTTTTTCGAAAAAATCAAGAAAAATCCAAGGCTATAGCCTTGGATAAAATTTGCCTCAGATTTTCAACTTGTTCAGATTTTAATGAAAATCTGGGTATAAGTGCAATTCTTTATGGTGATTAAGGATATCGAGTCAAAAGAATGCATTTCGTAAAATTAAGCGCTTAATTACATACTTAACCTTAATTATAAGTATATTAATATCCTAATTACTCGACTAATTACACAAATTTTAAGGTTTTGACCACAGATTCTTATTCAGCAGAGGTAAAAGCATCTATGTTGAAACTTTGAGGAAAATCAATATTTTCAAAAAAATCAAGAAAAATATTTGGCTCAGATTTTCAACTTGTGCAGATTTTAATGAAAATCTGGGTATAAGTGCAATTCTATATAGTGATTAAGGATATCGAGTCAAAAGAATGCATTTCGTAAAATTAAGCGCGTAATTATAAAATATTAATTATAATTATATTAATATGCTAATTACTCGACTGATTAGAGTAATTACAGGAATCTTAAGGTTTTGACCACAGATTCTTATTCAGCAAAGGTAAAAGCATCTATGTTGAAATTTTTAGGAAAATCTATTTTTTCAAAAAAATCAAGAAAAATCCAAGGCCTTGGATAAATTAACCTTAATTATAAGTATATTACTATCCTAATTACTCGACTAATTACACAAATTTTAAGGTTTTGACCACAGATTCTTATTCAGCAGAGGTAAAAGCATCTATGTTGAAACTTTGAGGAAAATCAATATTTTCAAAAAAATCAAGAAAAATATTTGGCTCAGATTTTCAACTTGTGCAGATTTTAATGAAAATCTGGGTATAAGTGCAATTCTATATAGTGATTAAGGATATCGAGTCAAAAGAATGCATTTCGTAAAATTAAGCGCGTAATTATAAAATATTAATTATAATTATATTAATATGCTAATTACTCGACTGATTAGAGTAATTACAGGAATCTTAAGGTTTTGACCACAGATTCTTATTCAGCAGAGGTAAAAGCATCTATGTTGAAATTTTTAGGAAAATCTATTTTTTCAAAAAAATCAAGAAAAATCCAATATGATCCAATATAATATTTGGCTCAGATTTTCAACTTGTTCAGATTTTAATGAAAATCTGGGTATAAGTGCAATTGTATATGGTGATTAAGGAAATCTAGTGGAAAGACTGCATTTCGTAAAGTTAAGCGCTTAATTACATAATTACCTTAATTATAATTATATTAATATCCTAATTACTCAAGTAATTGCACAAATATTAAGGTTTTGATGACAGATTTTTATTCAGCATATGTAAAAGCATCTATGCTAAAACTTTGAGGAAAATCTAATTTTTCAAAAAAATAAGGAAAAATCCAAGGCTATAGCCTTAGATAATATTTGGCTCAGATTTTCTACTTGTTCAGATTTTAATGAAAATCTGGGCATAAGTGCAATTCTATATGGTGATTAAGGATATCGAGTCAAAAGAATGCATTTCGTAAAAGTAAGCGCTTACTTACATATATAACCTTAATTATAATTATATCAATATCCTAATTACTCGACTAATTACACAAATTTTAAGGTTTTGACCACAGATTCTTATTCAGCAGAGGTAAAAGCATCTATGTTGAAACTTTGAGGAAAATCAATATTTTCAAAAAAATCAAGAAAAATATTTGGCTCAGATTTTCAACTTGTGCAGATTTTAATGAAAATCTGGGTATAAGTGCAATTCTATATTGTGATTAAGGATATCGAGTCAAAAGACTGCATTTCGTAAAGTTAAGCGCTTAATTGCATACTTAACCTTAATAATTATATCAATATCGTAATTACTCGACTAATTACACAAATTTTAAGGTTTTGACCACAGATTCCTATTCAGCAGATGTAAAAGCATCTATGTTGAAATTTTGAGTTAAATTTATTTTTTCAAAAAAATCAAGAAAAACATCAGGCTATAGCATTGGATAATATTTGGCTCAGATTTTCAACTTCTACAGATTTTAATGAAAATCTGGATATAAGTGCAATTCTATATGGTGATTAAGGATATCGAGTCAAAAGAATACATTTCGTAAAATTAAGCGCGCAATTATAAAATATTAATTATAATTATATTAATATGCTAATGACTCGACTGATTAGAGTAATTACAGGAATCTTAAGGTTTTGACCACAGATTCTTATTCAGCAGAGGTAAAAGCATCTATGTTGAAATTTTTAGGAAAATCTATTTTTTCAAAAAAATCAAGAAAAATCCTTGGATAATATTTGGCTCAGATTTTCAACTTGTTCAGATTTTAATGAAAATCTGGGTATAAGTGCAATTCTATATGGTGATTAAGGATATCGAGTCAAAAGAATGCATTTCGTAAAATTAAGCGCTTAATTACATACTTAACCTTAATTATAATTATATTAATATCCTAATTACTCGACTAATTACACAAATTTTAAGGTTTTGACCACAGATTCTTATTCAGCAGAGGTAAAAGCATCTATGTTGAAACTTTGAGGAAAATCAATATTTTCAAAAAAATCAAGAAAAATATTTGGCTCAGATTTTCAACTTGTGCAGATTTTAATGAAAATCTGGGTATAAGTGCAATTCTATATGGTGATTAAGGATATCGATTCAAAAGAATGCATTTCGTAAAATTAAGCGCGTAAATATAAAATATTAATTATAATTATATTAATATGCTAATTACTCGACTGATTAGAGTAATTACAGGAATCTTAAGGTTTTGACAACAGATTCTTATTCAGCAGAGGTAAAAGCATCTATGTTGAAATTTTTAGGAAAATCTATTTTTTCAAAAAAATCAAGAAAAATCCAAGGCCTTGGATAATATTTGGCTCAGATTTTCAACTTGTTCAGATTTTAATGAAAATCTGGGTATAAGTGCAATTCTTTATGGTGATTAAGGATATCGAGTCAAAAGAATGCATTTCGTAAAATTAAGCGCTTAATTACATACTTAACCTTAATTATAAGTATATTACTATCCTAATTACTCGACTAATTACACAAATTTTAAGGTTTTGACCACAGATTCTTATTCAGCAGAGGTAAAAGCATCTATGTTGAAACTTTGAGGAAAATCAATATTTTCAAAAAAATCAAGAAAAATATTTGGCTCAGATTTTCAACTTGTGCAGATTTTAATGAAAATCTGGGTATAAGTGCAATTCTATATGGTGATTAAGGATATCGAGTCAAAAGAATGCATTTCGTAAAATTAAGCGCGTAATTATAAAATATTAATTATAATTATATTAATATGCTAATTACTCGACTGATTAGAGTAATTACAGGAATCTTAAGGTTTTGACCACAGATTCTTATTCAGCAGAGGTAAAAGCATCTATGTTGAAATTTTTAGGAAAATCTATTTTTTCAAAAAAATCAAGAAAAATCCAAGGCTATAGCCTTGGATAATATTTGGCTCAGATTTTCAACTTGTTCAGATTTTAATGAAAATCTGGGTATAAGTGCAATTCTATATGGTGATTAAGGATATCGAGTCAAAAGAATGCATTTCGTAAAATTAAGCGCTTAATTACATACTTAACCTTAATTATAAGTATATTAATATCCTAATTACTCGACTAATTACACAAATTTTAAGGTTTTGACCACAGATTCTTATTCAGCAGAGGTAAAAGCATCTATGTTGAAACTTTGAGGAAAATCAATATTTTCAAAAAAATCAAGAAAAATATTTGGCTCAGATTTTCAACTTGTGCAGATTTTAATGAAAATCTGGATATAAGTGCAATTCTATATGGTGATTAAGGATATCGATTCAAAAGAATGCATTTCGTAAAATTAAGCGCGTAAATATAAAATATTAATTATAATTATATTAATATGCTAATTACTCGACTGATTAGAGTAATTACAGGAATCTTAAGGTTTTGACAACAGATTCTTATTCAGCAGAGGTAAAAGCATCTATGTTGAATTTTTTAGGAAAATCTATTTTTTCAAAAAAATCAAGAAAAATCCAAGGCCTTGGATAATATTTGGCTCAGATTTTCAACTTGTTCAGATTTTAATGAAAATCTGGGTATAAGTGCAATTCTATATGGTGATTAAGGATATCGAGTCAAAAGAATGCATTTCGTAAAATTAAGCGCTTAATTACATACTTAACCTTAATTATAAGTATATTAATATCCTAATTACTCGACTAATTACACAAATTTTAAGGTTTTGACCACAGATTCTTATTCAGCAGAGGTAAAAGCATCTATGTTGAAATTTTTAGGAAAATCTATTTTTTCAAAAAAATCAGGAAAAATCCTAGGCTATAGCCTTGGATAATATTTGGCTCAGATTTTCAACTTGTTCAGATTTTAATGAAAATCTGGGTATAAGTGCAATTCTTTATGGTGATTAAGGATATCGAGTCAAAAGAATGCATTTCGTAAAATTAAGCGCTTAATTACATACTTAACCTTAATTATAAGTATATTAATATCCTAATTACTCGACTAATTACACAAATTTTAAGGTTTTGACCACAGATTCTTATTCAGCAAAGGTAAAAGCATCTATGTTGAAACTTTGAGGAAAATCAATATTTTCAAAAAAATCAAGAAAAATATTTGGCTCAGATTTTCAACTTGTGCAGATTTTAATGAAAATTTGGGTATAAGTGCAATTCTATATGGTGATTAAGGATATCGATTCAAAAGAATGCATTTCGTAAAATTAAGCGCGTAAATATAAAATATTAATTATAATTATATTAATATGCTAATTACTCACTGATTAGAGTAATTACAGGAATCTTAAGGTTTTGACCACAGATTCCTATTCAGCAGAGGTAAAAGCATCTATGTTGAAATTCTTAGGAAAATCTATTTTTTCAAAAAAAATCAAGAAAAATCCAAGGCTATAGCCTTGGATAATATTTGGCTCAGATTTTCAACTTGTTCAGATTTTAATGAAAATCTGGGTATAAGTCCAATTGTATATGGTGATTAAGGAAATCTAGTGGAAAGACTGCATTTCGTAAAGTTAAGAGCTTAATTACATAATTACCTTGATTATAATTATATTAATACCCTAATTACTCAAGTAATTACACAAATATTAAGGTTTTGATAACAGATTTTTATTCAGCATATGTAAAAGCATCTATGCTAAAACTTTGAGGAAAATCTATTTTTTCAAAAAAATCAGGAAAAATCCAAGGCTCAGATTTTCTACTTGTTCAGATTTTAATGAAAATCTGGGCATAAGTGCAATTCTATATGGTGATTAAGGATATCGAGTCAAAAGAATGCATTTCGTCAAATTAAGCGCTTAATTACATACTTAACCTTAATTATAATTATATCAATATCCTAATTACTCGACTAATTACACAAATTTTAAGGTTTTGACCACAGATTCTTATTCAGGAGAGGTAAAAGCATCTATGTTGAAACTTTGAGGAAAATCAATATTTTCAAAAAAATCAAGAAAAATATTTGGCTCAGATTTTGAACTTGTGCAGATTTTAATGAAAATCTGGGTATAAGTGCAATTCTATATGGTGATTAAGGATATCGAGTCAAAAGACTGCATTTCGTAAAGTTAAGCGCTTAATTGCATACTTAACCTTAATAATTATATCAATATCCTAATTACTCGACTAATTACACAAATTTTAAGGTTTTGACCACAGATTCCTATTCAGCAGATGTAAAAGCATCTATCCTGAAATTTTGAGTTAAATCTATTTTTTCAAAAAAATCAAGAAAAACATCAGGCTATAGCATTGGATAATATTTGGCTCAGATTTTCAACTTCTACAGATTTTAATGAAAATCTGGATATAAGTGCAATTCTATATGGTGATTAAGGATATCGATTCAAAAGAATGCATTTCGTAAAATTAAGCGCTTAATTACATACTTAACCTTAATTATAATTATATCAATATCCTAATTACTCGACTAATTACACAAATTTTAAGGTTTTAACCACAGATTCTTATTCAGCAAAGGTAAAAGCATCTATGTTGAAACTTTGAGGAAAATCAATATTTTCAAAAAAATCAAGAAAAATATTTGGCTCAGATTTTCAACTTGTGCAGATTTTAATGAAAATCTTGATATAAGTGCAATTCTATATGGTGATTAAGGATGTCGATTCAAAAGAATGCATTTCGTAAAATTAAGCGCGTAAATATAAAATAATTATAATTATATTAATATGCTAATTACTCGACTGATTAGAGTAATTACAGGAATCTTAAGGTTTTGACAACAGATTCTTATTCAGCAGAGGTAAAAGCATCTATGTTGAAATTTTTAGGAAAATCTATTTTTTCAATAAAAATCAAGAAAAATCCAAATAGCCTTGGAAAATATTTGGCTCAGATTTTCAACTTGTTCAAATTTTAATGAAAATCTGGGTATAAGTGCAATTCTATATGGTGATTAAGGAAATCTAGTGGAAAGACTGCATTTCGTAAAGTTAAGCGCTTAATTACATAATTACCTTAATTATAATTATATTAATATCCTAATTACTCAAGTAATTGCACAAATATTAAGGTTTTGATAACAGATTTTTATTCAGCATATGTAAAAGCATCTATGCTAAAACTTTGAGGAAAATCTATTTTTTCAAAAAAATCAGGAAAAATCCAAATAGCCTTGGAAAATATTTGGCTCAGATTTTCAACTTGTTCAGATTTTAATGAAAATCTGGGTATAAGTGCAATTCTTTATGGTGATTAAGGATATCGAGTCAAAAGAATGCATTACGTAAAATTAAGCGCTTAATTACATACTTAACCTTAATTATAAGTATATTAATATCCTAATTACTCGACTAATTACACAAATTTTAAGGTTTTAACCACAGATTCTTATTCAGCAAAGGTAAAAGCATCTATGTTGAAACTTTGAGGAAAATCAATATTTTCAAAAAAATCAAGAAAAATATTTGGCTCAGATTTTCAACTTGTGCAGATTTTAATGAAAATCGGGGTATAAGTGTAATTCTATACGGTGATTAAGGATATCGAGTCAAAAGAATGCATTTCGTAAAATTAAGCGCGTAATTATAAAATATTAATTATAATTATATTAATATGCTAATTACTCGACTGATTAGAGTAATTACAGGAATCTTAAGGTTTTGACCACAGATTCTCATTCAGTAAAGATAAAAGCATCTATGTTGAAATTTTTAGGAAAATCTATTTTTTAAAAAAAATCAAGAAAAATCCAAGGCTATAGCCTAGGATAATATTTGGCTCAGATTTTCAACTTGTTCAGATTTTAATGAAAATTTGGGTATAAGTGCAATTCTATATGGTGATTAAGGAAATCTACTGGAAAGACTGCATTTCGTAAAGGTAAGCGCTTAATTACATACTTACCTTAATTATAATTATATTAATATCCTAATTACTCAAGTAATTACACAAATATTAAGGTTTTGATAACAGATTTTCAACTTGTTCAGATTTCAATGAAAATCTGGGTATAAGTGCAATTCTATATGGTGATTAAGGATATCGAGTGGAAAGACTGCATTTCGTAAAGTTAAGCGCTTAATTACATACATTATAATTATATTAATATCCTATTTACTCAAGTAATTACACAAATATTAGGGTTTTGATAACAGATTTTTATTCAGCATATGTAAAAGCATCTATGCTAAAACTTTGAGGAAAATCTATTTTGCAAAAAAATCAGGAAAAATCCAAGGCACAATATTTGGCTCAGATTTTCAACTTGTTCAGATTTTAATGAGAATCTGGGTATAAGTGCAATTCTTTATGGTGATTAAGGATATCGAGTCAAAAGAATGCATTTCGTAAAATTAAGCGCTTAATTACATACTTAACCTTAATTATAAGTATATTAATATCCTAATTATTCGACTAATTACACAAATTTTAAGGTTTTGACCACAGATTCTCATTCAGCAAAGGTAAAAGCATCTATGTTGAAACTTTGAGGAAAATCAATATTTTCAAAAAAATCAAGAAAAATATTTGGCTCAGATTTTCAACTTGTGAAGATTTTAATGAATATCTGGATATAAGTGCAATTCTATATGGTGATTAAGGATATCGATTCAAAAGAATGCATTTCGTAAAATTAAGCGCGTAAATATAAAATATTAATTATAATTATATTAATATGCTAATTACTCACTGATTAGAGTAATTACAGGAATCTTAAGGTTTTGACCACAGATTCTTATTCAGCAGAGGTAAAAGCATCTATGTAGAAATTTTTAGGAAAATCTATTTTTTCAAGAAAAACCAAGAAAAATCCAAGGCTATAGCCTTGGATAATATTTGGCTCAGATCTTCAACTTGTTCAGATTTTAATGAAAATCTGGGTATAAGTGCAATTGCATATGGTCATTAAGGAAATCTAGTGGAAAGACTGCATTTCGTAAAGTTAAGCGCTTGATTACATAATTACCTTAATTATAATTATATTAATATCCTAATTACTCAAGTAATTACACAAATATTAAGGTTTTGATAACAGATTTTTATTCAGCATATGTAAAAGCATCTATGCTAAACCTTTGAGGAAAATATATTTTTTCAAAAAAATCAGGAAAAATCCAAGGCCATAGCCTTAGATAATATTTGGCTCAGATTTTCTACTTGTTCAGATTTTAATGAAAATCTGGGCATAAGTGCAATTCTATATGGTGATTAAGGATATCGAGTCAAAAGAATGCATTTCGTAAAATCAAGCGCTTAATTACATAACCTTAATTATAATTATATCAATATCCTAATTACTCGACAAATTACACAAATTTTAAGGTTTTGACCACAGATTCTTATTCAGCACAGGTAAAAGCATCTATGTTGAAACTTTGAGGAAAATCAATATTTTCAAAAAAATCAAGAAAAATATTTGGCTCAGATTTTCAACTTGTGCAGATTTTAATTTCTGAAAATCTGGGTATAAGTGCAATTCTATATGGTGATTAAGGATATCGAGTCAAAAGACTGCATTTCGTAAAGTTAAGCGCTTAATTGCATACTTAACCTTAATAATTATATCAATATCCTAATTACTCGACTAATTACACAAATTTTAAGGTTTTGACCACAGATTCCTATTCAGCAGATGTAAAAGCATCTATGTTGAAACTTTGAGGAAAATCAATATTTTCAAAAAAATCAAGAAAAATATTTGGCTCAGACTTTCAACTTGTGCAGATTTTAATGAAAATCTGGGTATAAGTGCAATTCTATACGGTGATTAAGGATATCGAGTCAAAAGAATGCATTTCGTAAAATTAAGCGCGCAATTATAAAATATTAATTATAATTATATTAATATGCTAATTACTCGACTGATTAGAGTAATTACAGGAATCTTAAGGTTTTGACCACAGATTCTTATTCAGTAAAGGTAAAAGCATCTATGTTGAAATTTTTAGGAAAATCTATTTTTTCAAAAAAATCAAGAAAAATCCAAGGCCTTGCATAATATTTGGCTCAGATTTTCAACTTTTTCAGATTTTAATGAAAATTTGGGTATAAGTGCAATTCTATATGGTGATTAAGGAAATCTAGTTGAAAGACTGCATTTCGTAAAGGTAAGCGCTTAATTACATACTTACCTTAATTATAATTATATCAATTCCCTAATTACTCAAGTAATTACACAAATATTAAGGTTTTGATAACAGATTTTTATTCAGCATATGTAAAAGCATCTATGCTAAAACTTTGAGGAAAATCTATTTTTTCAAAAAAATCAGGAAAAATCCAATATTTGGCTCAGATTTTTTACTTGTTCAGATTTTAATGAAAATCTGGGCATAAGTGCAATTCTATATGGTGATTAAGGATATCGAGTCAAAAGAATGCATTTCGTAAAATTAAGCGTTTAATTACATACTTAACCTTAATTATAATTATATCAATATCCTAATTACTCGACTAATTACACAAATTTTAAGGTTTTGACCACAGATTCTTATTCAGCAGAGGTAAAAGCATCTATGTTGAGACTTTGAGGAAAATCAATATTTTCAAAAAAATCAAGAAAAATATTTGGCTCAGATTTTCAACTTGTGCAGATTTTAATGAAAATCTGGGTATAAGTGCAATTCTATATGATGATTAAGGATATCGAGTCAAAAGACTGCATTTCGGAAAGTTAAGCGCTTAATTGCATACTTACCCTGAATAATTATATCAATATCCTAATTACTCGACTAATTACACAAATTTTAAGGTTTTGACCACAGATTCCTATTCAGCAGATGGAAAAGCATCTATGCTGAAATTTTGAGTTAAATCTATTTTTTCAAAAAAATCAAGAAAAACCCCTGGCTATAGGCATTGGATAATATTTGGCTTAGATTTTCAACTTCTACAGATTTTAATGAAAATCTGGATATAAGTGCAATTCTATATGGTGATTAAGGATATCGAGTCAAAGGAATGCATTTCGTAAAATTAAGCGCGTAATTATAAGATATTAATTATAATTATATTAATATGTTAATTACTCTACTGATTAGAGTAATTACAGGAATCTTAAGGTTTTGACAACAGATTCTTATTCAGCAGAGGTAAAAGCATCTATGTTGAAATTTTTAGGAAAATCTATTTTTTCAAAAAAATCAAGAAAAATCCAAGGATAATATTTGGCTCAGATTTTCAACTTATTCAGATTTTAATGAAAATCTGGGTGTAAGTGCAATTCTATATGGCGATAAAGGAAATCGTGTGGAAAGACTGCATTTCGTAAAGTTAAGCGCTTAATTACATAATTACCTTAATTATAATTATATTAATATCCTAATTACTCAAGTAATTACACAAATATTAAGGTTTTGATAACAGATTTTTATTCAGCATATGTAAAAGCATCTATGCTAAAACTTTGAGGAAAATATATAATATTTGGCTCAGATTTTCAACTTATTCAGATTTTAATGAAAATCTGGGTATAAGTGCAATTCTATATGGTGATTTAGGATATCGAGTCAAAAGAATGCATTTCGTCAAATTAAGCGCTTAATTACATACTTAACCTTAATTATAAGTACATTAATATCCTAATTACTCGACTAATTACACAAATTTTAAGGTTTTGACCACAGATTCTTATTCAGCAGAGGTAAAAGCATCTATGTCGAAACTTTGAGGAAAATCAATATTTTCAAAAAAATCAAGAAAAATATTTGGCTCAGATTTTCAACTTGTGCAGATTTTAATCAAAATCTGGGTATAAGTGCAATTCTATATGGTGATTAAGGATATCGAGTCAAAAGACTGCATTTCGTAAAGTTAAGCGCTTAATTGCATACTTAACCTTAATAATTATATCAATATCCTAATTACTCGACTAATTACACAAATTTTAAGGTTTTGACCACAGATTCCTATTCAGCAGATGTAAAAGCACCTATGCTGAAATTTTAAGTTAAATCTATTTTTCAAAAAAATCAAGAAAAACCCCAGGCTATATAGCATTGGATAATATTTGGCTCAGATTTTAAACTTGTTCAGATTTTAATGAAAATCTGGGTATAAGTGCAATTCTATATGGTGATTAAGGATATCGAGTCAAAAGAATGCATTTCGTAAAATTAAGAGCTTAATTACATACTTAACCTTAATTATAAGTATATTAATATCCTAATTATTCGACTAATTACACAAATTTTAAGGTTTTGACCACAGATTCTTATTCAGCAGAGGTAAAAGAATCTATGTTGAAACTTTGAGGAAAATCAATATTTTCAAAAAAATCAAGAAAAATATTTGGCTCAGATTTTCAACTTGTGCAGATTTTAATGAAAATATGGGTATAAGTGCAATTCTATATGGTGATTAAGGATATCGAGTCAAAAGACTGCATTTCGTAAAGTTAAGCGCTTAATTGCATACTTAACCTTAATAATTATATCAATATCCTAATTACTCGACTAATTACACAAATTTTAAGGTTTTGACCAGAGATTCCTATTCAGCAGATGTAAAAGCATCTATGCTGAAATTTTGAGTTAAATCTATTTTTTCAAAAAAATCAAGAAAAATCCAAGGCCTTGGATAATATTTGGCTCAGATTTTCAACTTGTTCAGATTTTAATGAAAATCTGGGTGTAAGTGCAATTCTATATGGTGATTAAGGATATCGAGTCAAAAGACTGCATTTCGTAAAATTAAGCGCTTAATTACATACTTAATAATATTAATTATAATTATATTAATATGCTAATTACTCGACTAATTAGACTGATCCCAGGAATTTTAAGTTTTTGACCACAGATTCTTATTCAGGAGAGGTAAAAGCATCTATGTTGAAATTTTGAGGAAAATCTATTTTTAAAAAAAAAATCAAGAAAAATCCAAGGCCTTGGATAATATTTGGCTCAGATTTTCAACTTGTTCAGATTTTAATGAAAATGTGGGTATAAGTGCAATTCTTTATGGTGATTAAGGATATCGAGTCAAAAGACTGCATTTCGTAACACTAAACGCTTAATGACAATTAATATTAATTATAATCATATCAATATGCTAATCACTCTACTAATTGGACGAATTTTAAAGTTTTGACCACATATTCTTATTGAGCAGGTGTAAAACCATCTATGTTGAAATTTTGAGGAAAATCTATTTTTTTCAAAAAAATCAAGGAAAATCCAAGCGCTTAATTTTTGGCTCAGATTTTCAACTTGTTCAGATTTTAATGAAAATCTTCGTAAAAGTGCAATTCTTTATGGTGATTAAGGATATCGAATCAAAAGACTGCATTTCGTAAAATTAAGCGCTTAATTACAAGGCGCTTGGATAATATTTGGCTCAGATTTTCAACTTGTTCAGATTTTAATGAAAATCTGGGTATAAGTGCAATTCTATATGGTGATTAAGGATATCGAGTCAAAAGACTGCATTTCATACAATTAATCGCTTCATTATATGATATTAATTATTATTACTTTAATATGCTAATTATTCGACTAATTAGACTGATTACAGGAATTTTAAGGTTTTGACCACAGATTCTTATTCAGCAGATGAAAAGCATCTATGCTGAAATTTTGAGGAAAATCTATTTTTTCAAAAAAATCAAAAAAATCCAAGGAAAATATTTTTCTCAGGTTTTCAACTTGTTCAGATTTTAATGACAATCTGGGCAAAAGTGCAATTCTATATGGTGATTAAGGATATCGAATCAAAAGACTGCATTTCGTAAAGTTAAGCGCTTAATTACATACTTAACTTTAATTATAATTATATTAATATTCTAATTACTCGACTAATTACAGATATTTTAAGGTTTTGACCACAGATTCTTCTTCAGCAGAGGTAAAAGCATCTATGTTGACATTTTGAGGAAAATCTATTTTTTCAAAGAATCAAGAAAAATATAATATTTGGCTCAGATTTTCAACTTGTTCAGATTTTAATGAAAATCTAGTTATCAGTGCTATTCTATATGGTGATTAAGGATATCGAGTCAAAAGAATGCAATTCGTAAAATTAAGCGCTTAATTGCATACTTAATATTAATTATAATTATATCAAGATGCTAATCACTCGAGTAATTGAACGAATTTTAAGGTTTTGACCACAGATTCTTATTCAGCAGACGTAAAAATATCTGCCATTCTCTGTTTTGGTAACGGGGAAGAAGCTGGAGAACAGAAAACGGAAGCGATGTATACAGGGCGTCTCCGCGACGCAAGGGTGACGTCCATAGATGGAGAAGACGCGACAGTGTGGCACTATCCCGGGGGAAGCAGGGCCGTAGAAAATCCACTCCAGTGGTCGGAGGGTCTAATTACTGGCGGCCAGGTACCTCTCGGGTTCCATCGAGGAATGGGGATTAGGGAGGTTTGAGTGACACTAAGCGAATTAGTCTCCGCCTTGCAACGAAGGACTGAAGAACCCAATTTTTTTTTTTAAGCTTAGGTAACCGATCGACCATTGATGATGATGGTAATACCAGTCGCACTACTACTATATACACCTCTATGTTATTCTTTAAGTTTTCGCAAAGGTATTCGGATATTTCCATTGAGGAACTTGTAGAATAATATATTTGGAAATTATTCGTAGACACCGATAACATTTCCGGCGCAGAGTCTGCTCGCAAATCACAGTGATACATCGCGTCATAAAAACACTTACAACATATTTCGAGAAATTGTCGCGAGCGAAGCTGGTTTACGGTCCGTGTGACCTCTTGAACTTCAGCTACCGCGCGCGCGCGCGCGTGTGTGTGTGTGTGTGTGTGTGTGTGTGTGTGTGTGAAATAGGTACAATTCCAGGTAGTAGTGTCTGTCCATTTATCTTCCTCACGGTGACCCAGTTGCGACACCGGCCGACACATTTATGAGGTCGCACAGCTTGTATATGTCCCATTCCGACAGATTCGCGAGAGGCTATTTATACGTCGCCCCCCCCCCCCCCCCACCCCCCCCACTTTCCCAACCACCCACCCGCCAACACCCCCAAACCCCCCGGGACGTTTTCACTTCATCATTTTTTTTTTTAACAGGGTACCACCCTAATCTCGTTTTCTATCGGCATACGGTATGGATTTTATCCTAACGATCACTGGCGAACTATCTGACCTCCTAGGACTGGGACGATGGTTCAGGCAACTTCGCGTGGTTTGATTGGCTATCGGGGCCAAATGGCCTGTTCAGTGGAGTCTTACACACAGACACACACGCACACACACACACACACACACACACACACAGGCGTTCCGCGAATCCCCAGGCACTTCATCATAACCCGTACATACCAACCACAAACACAGCCAAACTCTCTCTCTCTCTCTCTCTCTCCCTCTCTCTCTCTCTCTCTCTCTCTCTCTCTCTCTCTCTCTCGAGATCACGATCAAATCTATCTTACCAAACCTCTAACATCAGTATCCCTTAACATTTCAACTGATCAAAGTACAACAAAAAAGAAAAAAAAAAGAAACTCGAGAGCCTTTCAGAACAATAAGAGAAAAGAGCGGGAAGTTTTAGCTGGTTCACAACATATTTCGGGTTCGGGCTTTTGAGAAATGGATGTTATTATTGGCGGAGTCACCTAAACACATTTATCTTGCTCACTCTAAAGCCCAGGATGTCGACTGGAGGCACTCGCACATGGGCCCTCCTCCACATAGGAAGATTTCTTTCGACGGATTCGCCCAACTTTAATATTCTTGCCAAAACGAGCCAATCTTCGCCTCATTCTCGTACTCCTTTTTTTTCGGGTGGGGGCTGGGATGGTCGTGGTTTGGCCTCTGCGCTAGCCAGAGGCCACTCCAATGATCCGTAAGCTTTGAGAAACACGGCGCCGTGATCTACCACGCATATCGATGTAGAAAATTTGAGAGAAATCTCATATCAGCTTATCTTATCAAGGGATCCTTATCAAACGAGCAGCGGCGGCGTTGTCCTGAAAAACGGGATCTCTGGCAATGTAAAACTCGAATCCAGATTCGAGGAGAAATAAAAGAAAATAGTTCATCCAACTGATCTCCCGTCACTACAGTGTTGATATTCGGGAAGACAGAAGCCATCTTGACATCGGGGGTCCTCTATTGACGTCTTCAAGTCTTCCTCCTCCTCCTCCTCCTCCTCCAAGTATCACCCAGAGCCCTCAAGAAACGTCCATGGGATTAATCTTCCCCTCTCGTGAATATCACTCACCCATACCCCTCAAGAAACGTCCCTGGGATCAATCTTCCTCTCTCGTGAATATCGGTCACCCATATCCCTCAAGAAACGTCCCTGGGATCAATCTTCCCCTTTGAGAATATCGCTCACCCATATCCCTCAAGATACGTCCCTTGGATCAATCTTCGCCTCTCGAGAATATCGCCGACTTGACGATGAATCAGCGGACAGAGACGCGCTACAGAAGGAGTAAAATGAACTCTGCGTCCCTTTGAGTGGCGCGGCTCCTCCTCCTTCATCCCCCGGACAGAATCGCGTCTCGCGAACGTACAGGAGGGAGAAAAAGCGTCAGTCACTTTCCAGAAAAGACAGCGATGGGGGAGGGCGAGAATCTTCTGGTGATCTAGACAAACCATCTCGAGGTTTCAGAAGCCTTTTGGTGAGAACGAACCAACTCGAGACTCGTGAACCCATTTCAGGTCTGACGATGCTGCCATATGTCTATCACCACGACACTGGCCATGCTGCCATATGTCTATCACCACGACACTAGCCATATGCTGCCAAGACAACCGCTGGGATCCTAACGAATCTGTCGGCCCTAACGATGCTGACGTGTCTGCCACACTACAACACTGAGGTCAGGTCAGGTCCGACCACATCCCCGCGACAGCAACAATGGCAGTCAACACTGCACACAAGTCCGGCACTTGACACCAGCCA
Source organism: Panulirus ornatus (assembly GCF_036320965.1). Classification (NCBI taxonomy): domain Eukaryota; kingdom Metazoa; phylum Arthropoda; class Malacostraca; order Decapoda; family Palinuridae; genus Panulirus; species Panulirus ornatus. Next base: position 6,476,840 of record NC_092228.1, read on the forward strand.
GCGCAGCTGCTGTCAAAGAGGATGAAAAAATACTACAAATCAATTCCCGCCTCTTCCCTCCCGTACTCCCCTCCTCCTCCTCCTCAACCCCATACCCCCCGGCCTGGTTGACCGCGCATTTGACAGCTCCATCAGGACGCGTTTGCACAACACAGATTGTTTGCTCAGGATTTTAGCAGCGCAAACAGGGAGACGTTACTGCAAATAGTGATGGTAATTTTAACCTATAATGGCAAGAAGCATAATGTGTGTGTGTGTGTGTGTGTGTGTGTGTGTGTGTGTGTGACTACGCTCGTGCATGTATGTGTATGCTATGTACATCTTCGTGTTTGTGTGTGTGTGCGTGGGTGTGTGTGTGTGTAACTATATGATTGGTTCTTTAGAACTGCCTTGTTTCGAAGTGTTTTAACCCCCGGTGTATATACAAATGACCCCCAACAGTTCGTGTTTGTGTTTTGTCAAAGCACACACACACACACACATACACACACACACACACACACTTGGCCCTCCATAAGTACCATCTGGTAACCCAATGGCCTTCATCATATGCACGTCCAATACAGACCTAATTCACGACAATCCATTACTAGATATTAAACCCGGACAGAAATCCGAAGGGGGAGTTGAGCGTGACCCTGAATATGCATATGTCGACACGAGGGTCGAACCCACGTACCTGGTGTCTCTAGATTATGTGTAATCTCCCCCCCGTGCTGCCCACTGATCCACGGCTCCAAGGACAAAGTGAATTTTATTTGACTCCAAGATGGCCGCCGTGTTTACGTCCCCTCCCAATCTTCGATGCTTCGAAGTCAAGCGCGACACACTGGTGGTTCATTCCTTGCCTCAGCCTCACTCGCTGGCTTCATATGAACCCTCCTAAACGTTGGAGAGCCGGCACTCCGGACACAGGGTCGGTCCGAAGCACCAGAATTCATACGAGTGCTTCAAAATATATCTTCGCGGTATTACGGATCAGGCATTTCGAATACCGGCTCAGCTTCGAAGCACCAGAGTTCACTCGTTTGCTTCACTGGACGAATATAGAACGGTTATTGATGCCATACCTTTCTAGTGAAGTAGAGAAACAGTCCTTTGAGTGACGGACGCATATCTAACTCTTCTTAAAGACCGTACACAATAGGGGTCTCTTCTTAAGGCCGTACACAATAGGAGTCTCTTCTTAAGGCCGTACACAATAGGAGTCTCTTCTTAAAGGCCGTACACAATAGGAGTCTCTTCTTAAAGGCCGTACACAATAGGAGTCTCTTCTTAAGGCCGTACACAATAGGAGTATCTTCTTAAGGCCGTACACAATAGGAGTCTCTTCTTAAAGGCCGTACACAATAGGAGTCTCTTCTTAAGGCCGTACACAATAGGAGTCTCTTCTTAAAGACCGTACACAATAGGAGTCTCTTCTTAAGGCCGTATACAATAGGAGTCTCTTCTTAAGGCCGTACACAATAGGAGTCTCTTCTTAAGGCCGTACACAATAGGAGTCTCTTCTTAAGGCCGTACACAATAGGAGTCTCTTCTTAAGGTCGTACACAATAGGAGTCTCTTCTTAAGGCCGTACACAATAGGAGTCTCTTCTTAAGGCCGTACACAATAGGAGTCTCTTCTTAAGGCCGTACACAAAAGGAGTATGAAGAAAGGAAGGATTACAAGCCCACGTAGCGTTTCAGCCTTTCATGCAGTCCTGGACTCTGTAGTCTTGATGAAGAGGGACACAATACGAAGAGTGACATGTTGTATAAATTGTCCGAATTGGTCGGTTGGCTGTTTGGGCTCTTGTGCTCATCACCTGTCGGGGGTTAGTCACTTAGGCTGCCGACATCGTTAAGTTATATAACCACCAATTGAAAGATCTTGATTGCCTTCTTCAGGTGTACAAGGTAATCCTAAGAAACACAGTGAGCCCCTCACTGTATATACATGCACACACACAGCCCTCGTGAGTAAATTCAGATGAGAGTCTTCATAAAGCTATGGCACTTCGTTCTCTTTGTTATACTAATCTCCATATCTTTCCTCAGGTTTAAGAGAAAAAAAAAAAAATGCTTCGTTATTACGCCTGTAAAGTCAATTTACTTCGAGGCGGAATTAATCTGCAAGGCAGATGGATCGGTGAAAAATAATCACTAAGCAAATATGGCTGTTGTGATCCGGACCACAACGAAATTAATCACGTGCGTAGAAAAGATATCCGAGTATCCACAGATTGTATGAAGGAAAAGATACCTTGTATCAAAAATAAATTCTTGAGTATCTACGAGTCCAGGTACTCCCAATGAAAAAAAAAAATCATCAAATCCGTAGAGATCACAACTAGGTATTATACAGGGGAGAAATACGACCACAAGATCAACGGCGAAGCCATCCCGTTCTTACACCGCATCTAGACAAGACAGTCACATCCTCGGACTTAGGAAGGGCGTCTACCTTGTGGGTACTGTATGGCTAAACGTCATCACACAGTGTACTGGGTCGGTGTGAGGGCGGGCGGCTGCGTGGCACAGCAGGCTGCACGGGACGGTGTCATCATCCTCCCCTTCAAGAACTCGAGGTGCTTGTCCTTCAGCGAACTGACGACGGCCTCATCGTTCGAGGACTTAATCCTTCAAGGTCCCTCAGCTCCCCCACGCTAGTCTACACGACCCAGGATCCCTTCTTAGAGCCTTTGTAGATGCCCTAGGTCTTCCTATCTCTCGATCTCCATGGGACCTCCTCTTCCCCAACCCCTTGCCGATCCCCCCACCCCCCGAGTCTTTCCCTGCTGTGTAAGAGGGCACTGGAAAGCCCCTGAATCAGTTCTTCTTACACCTCCCTCTCCTTGGTCTTTAAGATGGTCTTCTACGGGTCTTGAGAGCAGATACAGTGACAGATAACAACGAAAGGTGCTCTCCTCCTCCTCCTCCTCCTCCTCTTCTTTCTCCTCCTTCCCTTCCAGGATCCTCCTCCTCCTCCTTTTCCTCTTCCTCCTCTTCCTCCTCTTTCTCCCCACTTTACAACGAGAGAGGAGGATTTTGAAGTTCTCTCTCTCTCTCCCCCACACTTCCCCTTGCCCCCCGATGGAGTCTAAGTTATTTAACTTTTTTTTTTTCCGTCGCGAGGCGAGGAGTGTGCGGGGATCTCAGACGGCCACCGGGGAGAAAGATAGAAGGTGTTGCTGCATAGCTCTGCCGGGCAATCCCCACGTCGCCTGGTGATGTTCCCTCCTGCTTTACTGCAGCATCCTTCTTCTCACCCACTCTGCTTTCTCTCCGAGGGTGATCAAGTTACCATGTCACCTGGCTGTCTTCACGTGAGGGACATAATACTTCTTGGACGTTTTATACATACTTGGTGGATACTTTTTTTATGGATACTTTATGGTAAGCAGGATGAACCACTGATGCTCACTATTCCTTTCCTCCCATACTGCCCCTCACTTGGGCAATATGTGATCACAGAGTGGCAGAGGGAAATGCCACCGGGATGCCTGGTCAGTGGTGTTTACAGAGACACGACCTCCCGTCCTCCAAGACCTCGTCCTCGCGGTGTGAAGCTGTCGCGCTCTGAGGGTTTATCAACCCGTGGACACAGACAACCCCCCTTGAAAATAACACCAAGATGCGGTAGATTCAACCAGGCCGTGAGGTACGTCGAAAGGTAGGACTGATAAACCATTGGTCAGGACGTGCACCTGGATCTTGCAAGGGGTAGAGAGAGAGAGAGAGAGAGAGAGAGAGAGAGAGAGAGAGAGAGAGAGAGAGAGAGAGAGAGAGAGAGAGAGAGAGAGAGAAAATTCTCTAGGAGGCCTTAGCTTCTACAACTGCATCGGCCACAACACCTACAACGATTCATTACCAGCAACAACACCACTGACTGCTAACGAGGCTGTTGGAGACAGTGGGAGAGAAACGGAAACTCATGGATC
>NC_092228.1:6485761-6525761 GCF_036320965.1 Panulirus ornatus
GCTTGGCGTGCTTTGGGGCGATACAATGGGGCCCATTAGGTCTTAACTGGAGTGTCTGGGTGGTTCCGGTTTGTTTGGGTAAAGTGGCAGGGAAGAGGGAGGGGGGAGGGGTGGCACCTTGTCCTGCTTTCACTCGAGTTCCTTCAAATGAATGGAATACGTTTAGTATTTGACTCTTGCCTTCCTGTCGTCTTCTTTCACTGGGCGGCATAGACTGATTGCGAAATCGCGCGAGTTCCTTTCAGTGAATGAAACGGATTGTAATATTCCTGTCGTCTTCTTTCACAGAGCAGGATAGAATTATTGTCAGATCACGCGAGTTCCTTCAGTGAATGAAACAATCTGATATCTAACTCTGCCTTCCTGGTGTCTTCTTTCACTTGAACGGGTTAGATATATTGTGAAATCCCGCCACTCTCGTTAGTGAATTCCTCCCGTGAATGATTGAAGATCTACTGCATTCGCCCTTCTCTCGCGTGATTCTTCATTCACATTGCTGACATTTAAAATCTTAATGATGATTGCTCGAGAGAAAAATAAATTTAAAAAGTTAAAAATCGGTAATGCTATTGCTTCATCAAGACTTCCCGGGAAGTTTGAATTCCCTCATGAAAGCGAAGGGGTGTGTGTGTGTGTGTGTGTGTGTGTGTGTGTGTGTGTGTGTTCCAGCGTCTGTACGTCAGTCCGTGTGTCAGCCACCGCGTCCTTAGGCCCGTGATCGAGCGTCTGTGCCGCGTCCGTGCATGCGTGCGTGGCCAGAGAGAGAGAGAGAGAGAGAGAGAGAGCCGGTCGTCCTTCAAGAACGTACTTGAATCTAAGTACTGTGGTTCATTGCCCCGCCACCGGTGATCGAGTGGCGCTGGTGCAGCGCACGTCAATACCGCACAGTTTCCTGTTATCACCACATATGATCATCAGCTATGCAGCAACAATCACCAATACATTCTTCTTTTTCTCTCTCTCTCTGCTTCGACCCACGTCTCTCTTACAGGTAAACCATCGACGATCGACCCCTTGAATCCTTTATGTGTCTGTCTGTCTCTATGTATGTTCGTCTGGCTCAATATATGAGTAGTCTATGAAACACGTCGCATATATAATAAATTCTTTTGGAATCTCAATAAACCATTTTCTGAGTTGAAATGTTCGTGTTTTCTCATATCTTCGAAAAAAAAGAAAACAGACTGTGAGAATGTATGACGTGAACGTGTACCCACTCACACACGTGCTCAGGGGTCGTACCGTCGTGCTCAAGGGTCGTCTCGCCGTGCTCAGGGGTCGTCCCGTCGCGCTCAAGGGTCGTCCCGTCGTGCTCAAGGGTCGTCCCGTCGTGCTCAAGGGTCGTCCCGTCGTACTCAAGGGTCGTACCGTCGTGCTCAAGGGTCGTCCCGTCGTGCTCAAGGATCGTACCGTCGCGCTCAAGGATCGTCCCGTCGTGCTCAAGGGTCGTCCCGTCGTGCTCAAGGATCGTCCCGTCGTGCTCAAGGATCGTCCCGTCGTGCTCAAGGGTCGTCCCGTCGTGCTCAAGGGTCGTCCCGTCGTGCTCAAGGGTCGTACCGTCGTGCTCAAGGGTCGTACCATCGTGCTCGGGGAGTCACTAGACGACCACAGAGGGTGTGTGTGTGTGGGGAGGGGGTACCTGTTGCCTTCACGGCTAAATAACACTCGATCCCAAAAGCCGTTGTCTTGAGTGCATCGACTTAGGGCCCCGAACACCTCTATGTGCCTCGACAAGAGGGACGGAGGGAGGAAGGGGGAAGGGGTGGTGTTGTCGCTCAAGGTGAACATTGATCCCACTGTAATGAGACATGACGCTGTGTGGAGGGGTGATGTGGGGTGTTGGGTGGGGGAGTGGGAAGAGACACTACGTTCTGTCTTAAGATTCTGCGAGACCATGAGAGAGAGAGAGAGAGAGAGAGAGAGAGAGAGAGAGAGAGAGAGAGAGAGAGAGAGAGAGAGAGAGAGAGATTATTGGCGTTGTTGTTGTTGGTAACCCTATTTCGAGGCGACGGAAGGTCAAACAAGGAGCTGAGCGGAGAGGCTCCCGGGTCTGGATTACAGTCTAAGTGACTCGAAAGCAGGTGCGCGCTTGACTGAAGCATAGACTGAAGCAGCGTTTGTGAGCAGAGGTCTCGCTTCCGTTCGCCGTCTCACAACAACTTACGACCTTGAAGCCTGGTGACCAAATCCTGGTGTGGAGAGAAGGATGGATCGTTCAAACGATGTGGTTTCATTGGGGTTGTTAGGATAATGTCTTGGAGCGTCTTGGTAACAAACCAGGGGGTCTGCCTCCAACGGGTTCATTGCTGTTGCTTCGTCAACAGACAGTCCTCGACTCTGAACCACAAAGACTCCCTGAAAGGGGTTCATTTTAGTGTCTCGAGGCCTACAGAACACGAGGAAGCGAGTCTCTGAATCATCAGAACACGTCTCAAAGATCTGGAAGAACCAGGACAGAGGATCTATATCCAGTCCAAAACCTTATGGGATTGGGAGGCAAGACTCTTGGGATTGGAACACAAGGCTCTCATCATCCAAAATGCTTGGGACTATTTGTTCGAAACTCATCGATGCCGAATCTACGTCTTGCGAGATGAAAGGACAATGAATCGTTCGACATGGTTCTTACGAATCTTGGTTTGGTTTAAGGCATGTCATTCGAGGTCAAAAAAGGGAAGAAGGAAAACTAAAAATGTCTAGATTGAAACCCACGTCCATAAATCATTAACTCGTCAGCAAAATAAAGTACTTCCCAAAACGTACAAAAAAAAATGTAGCACCCCGCCCCCCCCACCAAAAAAAAAATGTACACAACACACAAAATGTAAATGAGCTCTGGGGGCATACGTTTTCAGTGATTTATGTAAATCTATGTAAATTACTCTTGCATGTACTTCCGGATTTAAACGAGTTTTTTTGGGGGGACCTTTGTTGCTGGCTGTATCTCTGCGCGTTTAGTTTCACAGCTGTCCCGAAATAATGGAGCCTCATATTCTTGTACTGTGAACAAAAAAAAAAAAAGTCCCCTGGGTCACTGCCAATGAGCCCGTGTTTATGATACCGCTAATCCAACACGATCTGTAACCCACCCCAACTCCCATCCTCAATTTGCATCATACGTTCTCCCTGATTCGCTCGCGCCTCGGTGTGTGTGTGTGTGTGTGTGTGTGTGTGTGTGTGTGTGTGTGTGTGTGTGTGTGTGTGTGTCCTTGACGCGTCGGGTTCTGAAGGTTTATAATCGTACTGTGGCTATGAATAACGTTTTTTTTTTTTAAGTTAGGCTCATACGACATGAAGAGGGCCGTCCTGTTCCCGTTTTCTTTTTTCTTAATATGTATTTCTGATTTCATTGTTTAGACGGATTTGAGGAGGTGTCTTTGGCGTAGCAGCCGTCAAGGAAAGTTTTGGTTACAGGTGACGGAGTCCCGGTTAACAATCAGGGTACTAGTAGGGGAGCTGAGGAATATCAGCAATTGGAAAAATTTATGTTCCACGTTCTATTGATTTCTTTATTCCACGAGGATTATTACTTGCTGTTTTACAGGTATGATAAGATTTCATCATTCACAACATTTTTCTTTTTCAAAGAAACGTCATAATTTTAAGTGAAAAGATGTAAAGTATGTTCTAATTTTAAATGGAAAAATATAGTGTCATAATCTTAGATAGAAAATTTTAAATAATGTCATAATCTTCCATGGAAAAACAAAAAGTATGTCAGAATTTGAAATTAAGAAAAATTAATGCCATAATTTCATATGAAAAAACATACTCCGTCAAAACCTTTAAATGAAAAAAGAATTAAATTATTTCATGATTTTACAAGAAAAAATTATAAATGATATGCTTTTTTATTTGCGTACAACATACGCGTCAACTACAATCTACATATGATATTTGAGATCATGTACACAGGTGTGCATACAGAGGCAAGCTTTGACGTACCAGAAAGCAAGAAAAAAAAAACGATAAAGACATTGAAATGTCGAAGTGGTCACCATTAGATATGATAATTTCATAATTTTTCCTTTCTTTCATTTTTCTTTAGCTCAGGCATATATTCTTACTTCATTTACTAAAGCTATATGATATCAACTTGCTTCCATATTCTGATGACGTGTCTGACACTTCAAACATTACTGGGTCATTCAACTTTGTGAATTTGTTACTTCTTTATAGGATTTCATTTTGGCTTGAAAGTCATTTTCATTTCGACTCGAATGTCATCTTGCTTCAACCCTAGGTTGGGTGTGTGTGTGTGTGTGTGTGTGTGTGTGTGTGTGTGTTCCGTGGTAAGAAATCTAACGCCCGTCCAGATTTACGAGGGCAATTCAGCGCTCGCCACCTACGACGCATTGGCGCTACTGTCGCGAACGTTGATGAGAGAGATACAACATTATAACAACTTCGTTGAGTGGGGTGGTCTTTCAACACGAACTCGCTCTTCGTTATCAACGAGGAAATATCAGGTCGCTTTGGCCTCGGAGTTGAATTGGCATCGTGACGTAACATCCACAAGAACCTGTCATGAGTCAGCGGGTTAACTTCCGAGGCATAGCCTTCTGCGGGAGAGAACATATTCGTGCGCAGTAGATCGCGCACATACGCGACGCGCAGCTGCGCGGTGTATGAAGGATCTTCAATGCGCAAGTTCTTTTGTTTAATGACTGTGTTTACTTACGGTAATCGGCGGCGGGGAGTAAAATTCCGATAACCGATATAGAGTCAGTATCCTTTTCGCGTATGTATGTGTATGTATATACGAGAGAAAGAATACTTCCCACGTATTCCCTGCGTGTCGTAGAGGGCGACTAAAAGGGGAGGGAGCGAGGAAGGGGGGGAGGCTAGAAATTCTCCCCTCCAGCTTTTACTTTTTCAAAAGAAGGAACAGAGAAAGGGGGCCAAGTGAGGATATTCCCTCTAATGGCGAATATGGATGAAAAGAAAATGAAAAGAAAAGATTCAGTGAAAAAAGAATATGAGTCAGTATTATTATATGAAGTCATAATCTCGTCTTTTTTTTGGATGACATTACTGCGCCTGTGTTGAACATCTATTTGAATAAATTTAGGTAAGGAGGATAACTGTGTCGATAGTGAAAAAAAAAGTGTAAAAATAAAAAAAATCACCCCTTACTGTTTTAATGTATTGGTAGGGGGTGTTGGCCACACCTCACCCCCATTCACACTCTCTTGCAAGAGATCGCTCAAATTCCTCATTATTATTTTTCTTTTCATCTTTTTTTTTTTCATCTTGTGACCCCGAAAAGGAAACTGGCAAGAAATCTTACATCGCTGTGGTAAAATACGTCGATAGTATCTCACCATTCTAGAAGTTATGATCCTTATGAATATAGAAGTAAAATATATATATATATATATATATATATATATATATATATATATATGTATAAAATAAAATGCCATTATTCAGCCAAGGTCGTAAGGCGTGTTTGGCAGAATGGTTTACGCTGGAGGAAAGAGATGGTAAAACGACGAGAGAAAATGGGAAAGGGAGGGAGGGAGGGAGGAGGGAAGAATATGTAAAATAATATGTAATGATGTTACGAACACGCGAACACAGACAGTTACAAGGTAACACACACACACACACACACACACACACACACACACACACACACACACACACATGGGGTTCTGTGCGCAGCCAGTCGACCAGCAGCCGAAGATGGTCGAGGGGATAAATGGGGATTAAAAAAAGACTCCAAGAACCAGAAAAGAGAACATAATGAGAACAGGGAAAAGGAAAAATGAGGACTAAAGAGAGAGAGAGCCCAGAAGACTGATACAGAAAACGAGGTGTGCAAGCGAGTTGAAAGAGGAGGTCTAAAAGAATGTAAACGAAAATGGAATAATCGAGACTCGGGCTCGAGGACAGATGGGGAGAGAGAGAGAGAGAGAGAGAGAGAGAGAGAGAGAGAGAGAGAGAGAGAGAGAGAGAGAGAGAGAGAGAGAGAGGAGGCGTCGTGATGCCCTGTGGGTCGGGAAGATCTCGCAGCACTATGTCACCACGGCAAGACTCACAGTGGGGCATAGATCATAGGCTTCCCACAGCCTCTCCGTCCGTCCTTACCCCACACCACCACACCCACACCACCACCATCACCTCCTCCCTAGACCAGACCCCCTACGAGGGCGCGCGCGCGCGCGTGTGTGTGTGTGTGTGTGTGTGTGTGTGTGTGTGTGTGGGAATACTTCGTTGTTCCCTTCTTAGCCCAGTGGGCAAAAATGTGAACCATTAGTCAGGTCAGGTCAGGCGATTTCTGTTATCGGACGAAAAACTCAATATTTTGCGACGTTATGTCGACAGTGCCTTGGTTCTCTCTCTGTCTGTCCGTTTGTCAGTCTGTCTGTGGCCAGGGTGTAAATACGAAGCTTGGTAAGGTACATTGGTCTGGGTGTATGCTGCGAAGCCTGTGTGTTTTGTGACTATATGGCTAAAGATGGGTTTTTAATAATTCTAATCATCAATAGGTTAATTATTGCACAGAGCGTACGACCGGAATTAGAGGGATAATCAATTAACGCCATAGGGATATATGAGAGAAGGATCATTCATCCTCTAATGATCTCTTAAGATAATCGTGAAACCATGACAGAAAAATAGAAGACACCAGAGTGAATTATCATTTTAATTATAATCATTATTATCATTATCATTACATTGTGTGTCCTGTAATTATGGGTTTTAGGGAGATGAATTTGGAAAGGCCATATTGAACAGTTCTGGTGGGTACCGACACAAGGAACGGGTTTGTGGAGCTGAGAAATTTGGGAGGGAGTACTCAGTGCTGGGAACGAAATGATAATAAGGAACATAATGAAATTCATAAGCATTTAGGACTCACTTTAGGCACTCTTCTGATATCAAGTGACATTAAACAAAAAATCTTGAAAAATAAAGTATTAACAATTATTGATAAGCATTTCATAAATGGATAAGTATAATGAACTTTATGCGGTCAGTGTAAAAGACTACAGGATATTTCACTGCACTCTACGCATTCCTATAAAGTTCACGTCTATCTCTCTCTCTCTCTCTCTCTCTCTCTCTCTCTCTCTCTCTCTCTCTCTCTCTCTCTCTCTCTCTCTCTCCACCACGCTCCTTTGAGCCAGCACGTTCACACTTTACACTTACACACTTAACATTTGGCCGGCAGCTCACCTGTCAGAATTCCGCTGACCTGACGAAAGCGAACCGAATCCAGAATTGGGGAGGAGAACGGGGGTGGGAGAAAGAATTGGTCTGGCTGGTAATATATATATATAGTTTTTCCCTTAGAAAAAAAATAGAGAGCACGGTCTTATGTGGTCTCTGGTTAGCCTTGAGTCTCTGTTATATATATATATATAAATATATATATATATATATATATATATATATATATATATATATATATATATATATATATATATATATATGAATGTTTTTTGTGCCCCCGTGAGTGGAAACGGAGTTGAAGACATCAGCCAGACAGACAGAAACAGAGAGAGATTTGAACCCATCCATAAAACCAAGTGCTAAGTATCATTCTTGTAAATGGATGCCGTTGGCAACTCAAGGGTGGGCCGTTTTGATAACCGTTTCTTCCCCTGTACCCCGAAGCTTTGGAACTCTCTACACTCTCAAGTCTCTCCCAACATGTAAGACCTGGTCAACTTTCATAGGTAATGTTTTTTTTTTTTCACTTCCTCCAAAATTCATAAGTACTTTCCCTTGTCTCTTCTTTTCCCCTTCCATTAACCTCTCTGTATTCTACTTAAGCCCCGGCCTTGATATAGACTCATGTCCATAACTGGAGCCTCCAACGTAAAATGTATAAGATAGACACAATCCTCTTTCGAAACCATGTATGATGTAACTGTATTAGACGTAAAAAGTTGCATTTTCATTATTCTTCGAAAAGTGACGAACAATCTTTGCAGGTCATGAGCATATTTTTCGAATCATCTTATCACCCCCTGAATTTCATGAATATTTGAACCGTCATTTACTTTAGATAATTTTGGAAATTATCTTATCGGGAATGAACCTTTGTGATGAAGGTGAAATGAATTATGAGACGCCTATGAGCACCGTACACTAAGTGACTGAACTCCTACGAGGAAATGTACACCAAGTGACTGAACTCCTACGAGGAAAGGTACACCAAGTGACTGAACTCCTACGAGGAAAGGTACACCAAGTGACTGAACTCCTACGAGGAAAGGTACACCAAGTGACTGAACTCCTACGAGGAAAGGTACACCAAGTGACTGAACTCCTACGAGGCAAGGTACACCAAGTGACTGAACTCCTACGAGGAAAGGTACACCAAGTGACTGAACCTTCATGAGAACATCGTCTGGGAGAGTGAACTGTGAATTACTTTTTTTTAAGGCATTCTTCAGCAACGATTCTCATTTTCAGCAGACTAGTTTGCTCAGAAACCCCTTGTCTATCTCACAACAAGCGTCCAGTAACATAAACCCTTTTTTCTTTCTTTTTTTCTTTTTTTTTGTTTGAAAACTACAATATGAGCGTTGAGCACGATGAGACGACCTTTTGAACACGACCGTACCATCACCCCTGGATCACGACGATACAAACCTGGGGCATGACAGGGGTCACGCCAATGAAAAGGAGGAGGTGGTATAAGACAAGGACGTACGTACATAAGACGTGCCAGACAGGGGTCTCTCCCCTGCTACGTTTACAAAAGGGAGCGCACCGGGTTGAGCGAAGGTGTCCCGCAGGTTAGGTCTGTAGCACTGTGTTCCAGCGACAGTAGGCGCAACCTAACTGGGTGTTTAGTGTCTCCCTGTGACGACCAGCGTCGACTGCTGTGGTCGAGGACGGCCCGTACACTGATTACCATCCTAATAAAACACGGTCGTAAACCACCCACTCATTGTCGTTTTCATGAAGCTCTCGTCGTGTTGTTGTTGTTGTGTTTTAAAGAAAAAAGAAAAAAAAAAGCCTCTTGGCTCCCCACGTCGACGACCGCACACCTGCACTTCAACAGGAGCAAAACCCACAAAACCAGAGTGATACATATAAGAAAAAAAAAAAAGAAAACGGAGAACGGGGTACCAATAGGCATATATCCTGGACCGATGGATGGTGGGGGGGGGGGGGTTCAAGGGGGTTTAGGGGGGGTTCCCGTGCTACATTTTCTGTGTAAGGAATTCTACGGAAGAAGAAGGAGGAGGAGGAGTGGAAGGAGCGAGCGAGCGAGGCTCTAGTGTATTTAGCAGCAGCGCCCGGAGGGTCGTAGCTGCCTCTGCCTCGCAGGCGTTCATAACGCTGCTGTGTTTTTCTTCCTTCCTCCGACGGGGGGGAAGAGCTGGATATACTCCTTCGGCAGGAGTATAGATAGTCTGGAGGAGGGGGTACTCAAGTGGCCAGGGTAAACAACCCAGGCGGGGTCCTGGCTAGACACAAAACTGAACCTCGGGGGACGTCGGCGGACGGAAGAGGAGGCGGAGGAGGAGGAGGAGAGCCTCCAGCAGCGGCGGGAGGAGGAGGAGGAGGAGGGAGGAAGGAAGGAAGGCCCTGCCGCCACCACCACACCCACCCACCCACTCTCGCCCACTTCATTAAAAACCAAAGAGGCAAATACGACCCCACCTCCCTCACTCCCTCACTACCGACTGCGGCGAGCGGAGTGATCCTCTCCTTGAGTGAGAGTGAGTGAGAGAGGGTGAGAGGCGTGTGTAGTATCCCCACCGACGCAATCCGGGGAAAACGAAGCTCCGTAAACACAGGAGGGAGAGGCTGGTTATAACGTCTGAACCCGGGGAGAGAGAGAGAGAGAGAGAGAGAGAGAGAGAGAGAGAGAGAGAGAGAGAGAGAGAGAGAGAGAGGAAGCGATGGTCTTGAGCTCCCGCTCTCTCCCCCTAAGGGTAACACAAGGACCCCGGTCGGGCACATCAACAACACACAGACGGTTATAACAACTCGAGTTGTTTGCAAACAGAGGGAGCGTGGCTGAGTCTCCTCTTCTTCAAGGCCAACCGAACCCCCCAACCCCCCTTTGCAGGACCCCGCGTGCAGAGAAGCGAACTCACTCCCCGTTTTCTTTCTTCCTCCTGTTGAAGCGTATGACTCCATTATTGAAAGTCCTTTGTAGATCTGTGGGAGGAGGAGGAGGAGGAGGAGGAGTGGTGGCCCGTGCCCGAACATTCCCGTTTTCACTCAGACCTTTAATGATGTTGACACTAGTGGAGTGGTGGTGTTCACGGACCACTGATGATAAAACCCCGTCGGCGGCTCTGCATATATTTATATACCAGGGGGTTCGATCCCGCCCCACTCGGGGTCCATAGATGCTAATGAGGTGTTGGCTTAGGCGTGGGAGGAGATGATGATGATCCATGGCTTCGCTGGCGGGTGGACAGGCTGAGCCAGGTGGTCAGGACGGACGTAAGCGTTGAACAGGTGGAGCGGGGAATGGATATGCTGTGTGTGTGTGTGTGTGTGTGTGTGTGTGTGTGTGTGTGTGTGTGTGTGTGTGTGTGTGTGTGTGTGTGGGAATGATGCTGCAACACATGGAATACGTCCTCATTCCTTTTTCTTAAATTCACAGACGACCCCCAGTGATCACCCTAAGATTCGATTACTTATTCTTCGATTGGAATTACGAATCGTATGTACTGAGCTTACATACCTAATCACTAATAGGGTGGACACAAAAGCCATGCTAGCTTTTTTTCTTTTTTTCACCGATTGGTAGAGTACCAATCTAGGCGATCACGTCTTTCACTAGATCACAAACACGAAAGGAATTCTTTCTTTCTTTTTTTTTCTTCTCTTTTTCATGTTTGATCCTGAACTCCACGTTTATTGCATTACTGAAATGAAATATCTTTTACGTTAATCTCCTTCATCACGTAAAACGCATTTGATTCGCATTCGTTTGTACTACAACATCGCAAGTGTAACAGTTGACTTACAACTATATTTCTGGTTGTGTGGAGTTGTGTTCGTTTCCCCCTGTACATCACAGAAGGCGAGAAATGTACCATATACATTATATACATTAAGGGTCGAGTCTTAATATATATATATATATATATATATATATATATATATATATATATATATATATATATATATATATATATATATCTTTCTTTCAAACTATTAGCCATTTCCCGCGTTAGCGAGGTAGCGTTAAGAGCAGAGAACTGGGCCTTTGAGGGAATATCCTCACCTGGCCCCCTTCTCGGTTCCTTCTTTTAGAAAATTAAAAAAAATAATAATGAGAGGGGAGGATTTCCAGCCCCCCGCTCCCTCCCCTTTTAGTCGCCTTCTACGACACGCAGGGAATACGTGGGAAGTATTCTTTCTCCCCTATCCCCAGGGATAATATATATATATATATATATATATATATATATATATATATATACATATATATATATATATATATATATATATATATATATACATATATATATATATATATATATATATATATATATATCTTTTCTTTCTTTCATACTATTCGCCATTTCCCGCGATAGCGAGGTAGCGTCAAGAACAGAGGACCGGGCCTCCGAGGGAACACCCTCACCTGACCCACTTCTCTGTTACTTCTTTTGGAAAAAAAAAAAAAGAATAATGAGAGGGGAGGATTTCCAGCCCCCCGCTCCCTCCCTTTTAGTCGCCTTCTACGACACGCAGGGAATACGTGGGAAGTATTCTTTCTACCCTATCCCCAGGGATATATATATATATATATATATATATATATATATATATATATATATATATATATATATATATATATATATATATATATATATATATATATATATGTTATCTTTCCTCTTCTCGGAATTACTGAGACACTGGGAGTAAAACACAGGAATATTCACCTCCTCGAATTTGCATATACTGAGTGGTGGTGGTGGTGGTGGAGGGTGGGGGGGAGCTTCAAAAGTCATCAGAAATTTGCGCAGTTTTAAATCTTTTCCCTCAACTTCATTTTGCAGCCAAGATTCTTCAAAGGGGAAAAAATGGAATAGAATATGCGTGGAGAAATGGAGTTTAAGGGGTTATTACCATAGGGTAGAACATAATATGGCGGTAAAGGAATATTTACCAAAGTTCTCTGTGCCTATATTTCATGAAGATGAAGTGGGGGGGGGGGGGGGATCGCGAGGGAGTTTAGGCAAACACCAACTTTGGTATATTATGCAAATGTGGCTGTGTGGCGGCCAGCATATGCTAGCCTGTGACTCGGGCCTGGCAGCCCGTGGGAAAGATATTAGGCAATTCCTTGATAAACTTGTAGGTACAGAGGACTGGTCTGTGTGTGTGTGTGTGTGTGTGTGTGTGTGTGTGTGTGTGTGTGTGTGTGTGTGTGTGTGTGTGCGTGTGTGTGTGTATGTGTGTGTGTGTGCGTGTGTGTGTGTGTGTATGTGTGTGTGTGTGTGTGTGTGTGTGTGTGTGTGTGTGTGTGTGTGTGTGTGTGTGTGTTTTGCATGAAAATGTGGGTTCTGTGTATGCCTGCATCTTACATATATATATATATATATATATATATATATATATATATATATATATATATATATATATATATATATATATATATATATATATATATTCATGTAATCATAAATGTGTGTTTTTAGCGTGTGTGTGTCCGTGCGTGTGTGTGTGTGTGTGTGTGTGTATCCCACTTCGTCATTCCCTTATCGCAAACGACCGGAACGCTCATTTTAATAACAAACTCCCCCACATCACATTCAAGAATAGATTATAAGGTTGGGGAGGAGGGGGCGGGGTGGGGGAAAGGAAAATGGACTCAATTTATCAGTAGCGATGCTTTTAAAAATCGGAAGACGGTCATGTAAATAAGGAGACGCGATGGTTCGATCTTAGGCCCGGGCCCGCCTCATTATGGAGTCACTTGGGCCTAATGTAGGCCCAAGGAATTGCATATCATTAGTGCCATTCATATTTGTTGTTGGCGTGGGGGATCTGCATCTCATTACGGGACTTACGCCTTTGTGTACTTGCACCTTAATAGTCGTCTAACCAAGGATCTTTGTTTTCTAGGGGTTTGGAAGATATTCTTAAATGAAATATATATATATATATATATATATATATATATATATATATATATATATATATATATATATATATATATATGTGTGTGTGTGTGTGTGTGTGTGTGTGTGTGGGTAACGAGAGGGATAATCACTGAGGTAAACTGGGGTCAAAATTGAGGTAAGGATTATTTTTTCTTCCCTTTTCCTTTTTTTTTTTTTTTTTTTTTTTAACTGTCTTGTCGCGCCACTTAGCCAACAGCACAAGACGGCGATGGTCCCAACCTCCCCTCCTGCCACACTCCGGCAGACGTAATACGGTAAATAGTGAACCTTTACGCTCGTCGGTACTGATACTCATTAAAATCTTGATATTGGCTAAAAGGAAAAAAAATAAACCTTCAAAAAAAAAAAAAGGGGGACGTTAACAGATCCGATCATACTTTCCCAAGCTAAAACCGATAATCACTTCATGATAATCACTTCATGATAATCACTTCATGATAATCACTTCATGATAATCACTTCATAGGGATTTATCGTTATTAACGTATTGATAATTATGGTAATGCTAACGATACGTATATCAACACTGACATCAAGTATATAAGCTGAGACGTCATCCTGAGTCTTTTATTTTTTTTTTCTTTTTCCTTAAACTTCAGTGTGAGTCTCGGGGACGAGAGACAACAGAAGGAAAACATGACGGGGGTTTATCTTTGGAGCTGTGTCATCGATCCATCATCTCTTGACATTCAGCGCCCGTCAAGATGGGGAAGAAAAATTCTCTCTCTCTCTCTCTCTCTCTCTCTCTCTCTCTCTCTCTCTCTCTCTCTCTCTCTCTCTCTCTCTCTCTCTCTCTCTCTCTCGTAGAGTTAAAAGAGCGGAGGCGAAGGATGTAACATACTGACCACGTTCTGATCAACTCAAAAAAAAAAAATGAAAAAAAATCATTTAATAACAAAATGCATAATATACGTAAAAAAAATAGTTAAAAAAAAGTATATATAAGTTAAAATATGTCATCATATGAGTTAACGATTATCTATGGCCTCGTGTGCTGTGAAAACAGATAAGTTCGTACATATTATAATCCTCCCCCGGGTCTTACATGAAGGCGTCCACCATCTTTTCGAACGGCTGTTAGAACTTGGCGTTGGTGAATATTTATGTGACCATCATATGGCAACATTTTCCATTTAAATGGGCGACTGGGTGAATTGCCACACGGGGGAGCGCATCATTTTCTTTACGTAAATCTAATAAACTCACTCGTCCCTTAATCGTTTTCTTTACAAAGATGTATTACATCTTATAGCTTAATGAAATCTAGATTTAATATAAGAAAGATAATGAGTTCTGGTTTCTCGTATTCACGTGGAAATTATGCGAAGAAATCGCCATTAAGCAACCGCGAAAGCGTATCTCGATGAATGAGATTAAATGGCGGATTTAACTTACACACTTTAAACGATGGTATTTAATCGGTGGTGTTGGATGGCAGATTTAAGGTAACCCAGCGAGAGCGATGGAGTTTGAATGGGAATTTAAATGACGCTGTTTAAATGGCGTGATTAAGGAAATTGTATAAAAGAAGAGTGTTGGAGAAGTGTGTTTTGCTGGGGGGGTGTGTGTTGACGGGGCGTGGGGGGGGGGGGGGGGTTTGTATTTGCAGTGGTTGAGATACCTAACCTTCACACGGGCCAGTATATGATATACTGGAGTTAAGTATATGATATACTGGAGTTTTACATTTCAGCAGAGGACGAAGGAGAGTTAGGGGGACCATAACGGAGGACATATATAATCTATTTTCTTTATATGTGGGAGGCTAGATGAAGTTCAATTGACGGGGGGGGGGGGGTGAGGGGGATGGGGTGGGTCTGTATACCAGGTGATCTAAAGGATATATAGTCTCCAAATTTTGGGGATGGGGGGGGGGGGATAAAATTGGAAGTCTGTAAAAAAAAGACGCCCCTCCTATATCACAAAATCTTGCTATCTTATGACGTCTTAAGCCACTACACTGCTGCTAGCAACGCCGTCAACAGCTGAACAATGGAAGCAGAAAGTCACACAAGATTAGATTAAAAAAAAAAAGAAAAAAAAATTACGATTTGTTCCTGAATCATTATTTCTTTCTTTTTTTTTTTCTCCTCCAGCGAGTGTATATAACTCTCTTAAAAGACTCGCCCTTTTAACTTTCTAGGTCTCTGGACAGGAAAGAATATAGAATTGACTCTGTCTGGAGTAGAAAAATTCCCCTTTTCTTCCTGAGAGACTAAGCCTTGGCGACTGTTCCCTCCTCCGGAGCCAATTATAAGTTTTAATTGATATTATTACTGGAAGGTTGAAAAGTTCAAATTTATTATTAATTTTCCCCACAGAGTTCAAACTTTGGGGGGGGGGGCCCAGAAAAGAGAGAGAGAGAGAGAGAGAGAGAGAGAGAGAGAGAGAGAGAGAGAGAGAGGGGAAAGCAGTCTCAATGTTTGTTCATTATTTGCTCCGCTGGTGGCACAGTTTGTGCGCGCTGTAAATGTTTAATCCTATCTCTTTCTGAAGTTAAGAAAGCGCCCCGGCGTATTTCTGTTTGTGTTGGCGACTTGTATACAGCGATTCTCTCGTGTTCGTTTCACAGAGTTGTTGTAATCCTGTGTTTCACTTCGAGTTGTCGTTAACGTGTGTGGTGTGCTTGTGTGTGCGTGGATGTTGCTGTTTGTAATATATATTTTTTTTTTTTTTTTTTTTTTTTTTATACTTTGTCGCTGTCTCCCGCGTTTGCGAGGTAGCGCAAGGAAACAGACGAAAGAAATGGCCCCCCCCCCCCATACACATGTACATACACACGTCCACACACGCAAATATACATACCTACACAGCTTTCCATGGTTTACCCCAGACGCTTCACATGCCTTGCTTCAATCCACTGACAGCACGTCAACCCCTGTATACCACATGACTCCAATTCACTCTATTTCTTGCCCTCCTTTCACCCTCCTGCATGTTCAGGCCCCGATCACACAAAATCTTTTTCACTCCATCTTTCCACCTCCAATTTGGTCTCCCTCTTCTCCTCGTTCCCTCCACCTCCGACACATATATCCTCTTGGTCAATCTCTCCTCACTCATTCTCTCCATGTGCCCAAACCATTTCAAAACACCCTCTTCTGCTCTCTCAACCACGCTCTTTTTATTTCCACACATCTCTCTTACCCTTACGTTACTTACTCGCTCAAACCACCTCACACCACACATTGTCCTCAAACATCTCATTTCCAGCACATCCATCCTCCTGCGCACATCTCTATCCATAGCCCACGCCTCGCAACCATACAGCATTGTTGGAACCACTATTCCCTCAAACATACCCATTTTTGCTTTCCGAGATAATGTTCTCGACTTCCACACATTTTTCAAGGCTCCCAAAATTTTCGCCCCCTCCCCCACCCTATGATCCACTTCCGCTTCCATGGTTCCATCCGCTGACAGATCCACTCCCAGATATCTAAAACACTTCACTTCCTCCAGTTTTTCTCCATTCAAACTCACCTCCCAATTGACTTGACCCTCACCCCTACTGTACCTAATAACCTTGCTCTTATTCACATTTACTCTCAACTTTCTTCTTCCACACACTTTACCAAACTCAGTCACCAGCTTCTGCAGTTTCTCACATGAATCAGCCACCAGCGCTGTATCATCAGCGAACAACAATTGACTCACTTCCCAAGCTCTCTCATCCCCAACAGACTTCATACTTGCCCCTCTTTCCAGGACTCTTGCATTTACCTCCTTTACAACCCCATCCATAAACAAATTAAACAACCATGGAGACATCACACACCCCTGCCGCAAACCTACATTCACTGAGAACCAATCACTTTCCTCTCTTCCTACACGTACACATGCCTTACATCCTCGATAAAAACTTTTCACTGCTTCTAACAACTTGCCTCCCACACCATATATTCTTAATACCTTCCACAGAGCATCTCTATCAACTCTATCATATGCCTTCTCCAGATCCATAAATGCTACATACAAATCCCTTTGCTTTTCTAAGTATTTCTCACATACATTCTTCAAAGCAAACACCTGATCCACACATCCTCTACCACTTCTGAAACCGCACTGCTCTTCCCCAATCTGATGCTCTGTACATGCCTTCACCCTCTCAATCAATACCCTCCCATATAATTTACCAGGAATACTCAACAAACTTATACCTCTGTAATTTGAGCACTCACTCTTATCCCCTTTGCCTTTGTACAATGGCACTATGCACGCATTCCGCCAATCCTCAGGCACCTCACCATGAGTCATACATACATTAAATAACCTTACCAACCAGTCAACAATACAGTCACCCCCTTTCTTAATAAATTCCACTGCAATACCATCCAAACCTGCTGCCTTGCCGGCTTTCATCTTCCGCAAAGCTTTTACTACCTCTTCTCTGTTTACCAAATCATTTTCCCTAACCCTCTCACTTTGCACACCACCTCGACCAAAACACCCTATATCTGCCACTCTGTCATCAGACACATTCAACAAACCTTCAAAATACTCATTCCATCTCCTTCTCACATCACCGCTACTTGTTATCACCTCCCCATTTACGCCCTTCACTGAAGTTCCCATTTGCTCCCTTGTCTTACGCACCCTATTTACCTCCTTCCAGAACATCTTTTTATTCTCCCTAAAATTTACTGATAGTCTCTCACCCCAACTCTCATTTGCCCTTTTTTTCACCTCTTGCACCTTTCTCTTGACCTCCTGTCTCTTTCTTTTATACTTCTCCCACTCAATTGCATTTTTTCCCTGCAAAAATCGTCCAAATGCCTCTCTCTTCTCTTTCACTAATACTCTTACTTCTTCATCCCACCACACACTACCCTTTCTAAACAGCCCACCTCCCACTCTTCTCATGCCACAAGCATCTTTTGCGCAATCCATCACTGATTCCCTAAATACATCCCATTCCTCCCCGACTCCCCTTACTTCCATTGTTCTCACCTTTTTCCATTCTGTACACAGTCTCTCCTGGTACTTCCCCACACAGGTCTCCTTCCCAAGCTCACTTACTCTCACCACCTTCTTCACCCCAACATTCACTCCTCTTTTCTGAAAACCCATACTAATCTTCACCTTAGCCTCCACAAGATAATGATCAGACATCCCTCCAGTTGCACCTCTCAGCACATTAACATCCAAAAGTCTCTCTTTCGCACGCCTGTCAATTAACACGTAATCCAATAACGCTCTCTGGCCATCTCTCCTACTTACATAAGTATACTTATGTATATCTCGCTTTTTAAACCAGGTATTCCCAATCATCAGTCCTTTTTCAGCACATAAATCTACAAGCTCTTCACCATTTCCATTTACAACACTGAACACCCCATGCATACCAATTATTCCCTCAACTGCCACATTACTCACCTTTGCATTCAAATCACCCATCACTATAACCCGGTCTCGTGCATCAAAACCGCTAACACACTCATTTAGCTGCTCCCAAAACACTTGCCTCTCATGATCTTTCTTCTCATGCCCAGGTGCATATGCACCAATAATCACCCACCTCTCTCCATCAACTTTCAATTTTACCCATATTAATCGAGAATTTACTTTCTTACATTCTATCACATACTCCCACAACTCCTGTTTCAGGAGTATTGCTACTCCTTCCCTTGCTCTTGTCCTCTCACTAACCCCTGACTTCACTCCCCAGACATTTCCAAACCACTCTTCCCCTTTACCCTTGAGCTTCGTTTCACTCAGAGCCAAAACATCCAGGTTCCTTTCCTCAAACATACTACCTATCTCTCCTTTTTTCACATCTTGGTTACATCCACACACATTTAGGCACCCCACTCTGAGCCTTCGAGGAGGATGATCACTCCCCGCGTGACTCCTTCTTCTGTTTCCCATTTTAGAAAGTTAATACAAGGAGGGGAGGATTTCCGGCCCCCCGCTCCCGTCCCCTCTAGTCGCTTTCTACGACACGCGAGGAATACGTGGGAAGTATTCTTTCACCCCTATCCCCAGGGATAATATACATATATATATACATATACACACACACACACACACACACACATATGCACATACACACACACACACACACATACATATATATACATATGAAAAATGTAAGAACAATTTAGAAACAAACTTTTAGCTTGAAATGAATGAAAAAAAAATGAATGTCACATAATGGTTCAACCTCTGGCTATGGAAAAGGAAATGTACAATTTATTCACACAAACGTCAATAGCAGTTCTCATCAATTTCACCACTGTGTCAATAAGCTTCAATGTCTAAGCTACATTTTTCTCCAACTTCACTATTTTCTTGTCAAAAACACCATGCATGAAAACTATCACTCCATTAACACAACTATAAACATTTACTTCCCCTTTAAAAGTTCTGGGGAAGTCTGTCTCGATACACTGCGGCGAGGCGACGCGACGCTGACACAATCACTGTCACAATATCACTTCTGCCTCCTCAAGTCAATCTCTCAGCCACAGTGCAGGCCTTCATCGTCGAAATCGGTCTTCTTCCTCATTTGCCGAACCCGTCCTCCAGCGCGCTCTCCACCCAGCACCTCGTCCACGTCCTTTAGTAATATATATATATATATATATATATATATATATATATATATATATATATATATATATATACATTGTATCTCCCCTGATGATGTGATTATTACACGAAAGTGCACTTGGGAACTTATCGTATTCTATTTCTCCATGGACTCATGATATACAAATATACTTTTATATATATATAAATATATATATATATATATATATATATATATATATATATATATATATATATATATATATATATATATATATATATATATATATATATGTACGAAGTGTAAGTATTTGATCCACAATAGAGTCTTACCACCAGATACGTTTAGAAAACATCCGAATTTAACCCCGCGTGTACTTGACGAGCGTTTTAACTTTGTCCCCAAGTACGTGGCACGTGCACTGACTTTGTCCCCAAGTACGTGGGACGTGCACTGACTTTCCCCGACTGTAAACAACTCACTCCCGAGATGAGTAAGTTGCGACATGGGCGACTCAAGTCCCTCTGGCCTCTCAGGTTCGCCCTCCCCCCTGTCGGATCTTCAGCCCTCTTCGTATCCATGCTTGGCGGCACCGGCTGTAAGACTGGGTACATGAGGGGAACACACCCGCCATAGCTTCTCGTACTATGTCGAAAAAGAAAGGAGGAAAGAAAAAAAAAAAAAAAGAATGCGTTTCTCTTGATCATTTCGCTGCATTGCGCCGCGCCACCAACGTCTGTACCCAAAATGGATTTTTAATATTTTTGTCTTTAAGGTTTCTGTCTTTGATGTGTTAATAAGGTCGTTTATTTTTCCTTTCAGTGGCTGGTGAGTTCATAATAACACGATTCGCCATTCATCTATTTCTTTTTCTCTTTTTTTTTTGGGGGGGGGGGGGGAATGAACGGAGAAGGGGTTGGAATTGAACTGATTTTTTTTCTTTTTTTTTCATTTCCGTGTAACTAACGTAATTAACGATTTCAATTACCTTGCAATCCTGTCTGCTAATTACTGCCTAAATGTTGTGAGTCTTATTTTCCTTCCTATTTTTTTTTTACGTCAATAGAGAAGAGGCTGTATGGATTTAACCTCTTTTAACGATTGATTTAAACCCGTTCAACGTGTGGTGATGCAAAAACAGCCACTGCTTCCCCAATATTATGTCATTATTGGAAAACATACTACTTAATGTAATTGAGGCTGTGGAATGGTACTTTATGTAATTACTCCGGGTAACTGCATTAATTACGTCCAATTACATTACTTAATGTCCTTTGCTACTTAAAAACCCTGGGTAACGTTTATATGCCACTGATGGTGAGAGTCGAAGTTATGAAATATTTTTTCGATAAGAAAGATGAAAAGCATGAAAACATAGAATTCAGTATCATTCTAAATCAGGCTTACGAAATGTTGACATTTCTGGTTAAGGAACACGCTTTATACATGTTATTTACGCTAGGAAAAGCCTGTGCTTACATCAACCATCCTTGCTTACGTAATTACATCAAAGACGATTACCTATGCTTAAGTGCGTAGTTTCAGTAACCACCCTTCACGTTCATTTTCTCCCCCCACTGAATTCTACTTTATATGTAAGTAAGAACATGTAAGGAGCGTTGAGGATCTTACAAGCACGATCGTGTAAGAGAAAAAAGAAAGAAGAAGAAAACTCTAAGTGATATGTTGAACAGTAGATATAATCTACTTCTCTCTCTCTCTCCCCCGTGCTCTTCCCTCCTCCACGAAGCGGAAACTGACCAGCCAGCCAGACACTTGCCAACGCCAGTTAGACCTACACCCCCATCCAATCCCACAGAGGCAAACAAATATGTAAACCCTTGCTATTCATCGGGGCAAGAGGGGAGGGGAGGGGGAGGAGGGACGAGTAAACAAACAGGTTCAAAACTTTCGACTCTCTCTCCAGAGAGAATGTGTCTTGGGTACAACCAGCCTCTCGTGGGGCGGGGTGAGGAGAAGGATTGGGTCCTCCTCAAGGCCGCCCCCTGCTGCTGCTGCTGCCGCCTTTGGCGCGGACCAGCCGTGTGTCCCCCAGCTGGAGCAGGGTGGTGACCCACGAAGTTATAAAGGAGAGTCTTTGCAGGATGTGTTTACAAGGTGTGTGTGTGTGTGTGTGTGTGTGTGTGTGTGTGTGTGTGTGTGTGTGTGTGTGTGTGTGTGTGTGGAGGGAGGACGAGGAGGAGGCGGAGGAGAGGAGGGAATGGTACACGTTGGTAAAGGAGAGAGGAAAAGGAAGAGGAGGAGGAGGAGGAGGAGAGGAGGGAATGGTAGGCGATGGAAGAGGAGAGAGGAAAAGGAGGAAGAGGAGGAGGCGGAGGAGGAGAGGAAGGAATGGTACACGTTGGTAGAGGAGAGAGGAAAAGGAAGAAGAGGAGGAGGAGGAGGAGGAGGAGGCGGAGGAGAGGAGGGAATGGTAGGCGATGGAAGAGGAGAGAGGAAAAGGAAGAGGAAGAGGAAGAGGAGGAGGAGGAGGAGGAGGAGGAATCCCGTGAATAAGGGAATCCATGAAGGAAAAAGGATATTCGCGTTACCTTAGATCCCCAAAGCCGATGCCCGCTCTCGTCTCCTTCCTGGGCGAACCTGATCCATTTTCTTTTTTCTAATCTGAGGTAATCTGACCTTAAACTGAAGTGAGTTGATGTGACCTAACTTAACATTCTGACCTGCACTGCACCGAGGTTAACTTAAACGTGGTCGCAAAACTGACCCGATCTCCTAATTTTAACATAACATCACCAGATTCAACATTAAGTGCACCAAGGTTTGATTTAACAACGACGGGATCGTAAACTATTCTGATCTAACCTGATCTGACCTAAACTGACCCAAGTTACAGCTAACCTGGAACACGACGGTGCGACCCTTAAACACGACACGATGGTACGACCCCTGAACACGACGGTGCGACCCTTGAACACGACGGTGCGACCCTTGAACAGGACACGATGGTACGACCCCTTGAACACAACGGTGCGAGCCTTAAACACGACGGTGCGACCCTTGAACACGACGGTGCGACCCTTGAACACGACGGTACGACCCCTGAACACGACGGTGCGACCCTTGAACACGACGGTACGACCCCTGAACACGACGGTGTGACCCCTTGAACACAACTGTGCGACCCTTGAACACCACGGCGCAACCCTTGAGACAAGCATACATGGTCTGATCCTCGACCTGACCCACCATAGAGTATACATGGCTTGACCTTTGACCTGGCCCACCCTATCACCCATACTTAACGTCCATTCTATCCCCAGTTCGCTTCTGAACCATTCAATTCTAACCCATCGATGAAACCCACAACGAAACAAGCATGATTTAGTGGATCTTCAATCCTATGACAGCACTTGATAGAGAGCCAGGGGCTGTACTGTGGGCCAATCCTGGGAAGCTAATTATAACTTATAATTGATGTTATTACAACAAGGTTGTAAAACGTCAGAGTGATTCATTAATTTCGCTGGAAGTTGGAGGAGGAGAAGGAGGAGGAGGAGGAGGAGGAGGAGGTGGACGAGGAGGAGGTGGACGAGGAGGAGGAGGAAAGACGAGGTTTTTGGGAGTTAGTGTGTCTCATTTTGACTTATGTCTTATTTTCGTTCCCTTTGTTTTGTCTGGGTAAGTGAAGAAGCAAAGAAAAAAAATGTGTTTTGCTTGTTCCTGTTGTCATAATAACAGAGTTGAGAGAGTTTTTGCTTTCGTCCTTTAATGGGTGGACTGTTTCTTGTTTTTATGTTCTTTTTTTTTCTGGTGTCTGAGAGAGAGAGAGAGAGAGAGAGAGAGAGAGAGAGAGAGAGAGAGAGAGAGAGAGAGAGAGAGAGAGAGAGAGAGAGAGAGATGTGTCTGTTTGTGTGAGGGAAATTATGATATGTATATATATATATATATATATATATATATATATATATATATATATATTCTCATACAAACCAGACATGTCACTATATGAGTCTCTCTCTCTCTCTCTCTCTCTCTCTCTCTCTCTCTCTCTCTCTCTCTCTCTCTCTCTCTCTCTCTCTCTCTCTCTCACACACACACACACACACACACAGGTATACAACACGTGGAAGTGATTAGTCCATCTCTGACCTTGACCGACAAGAAAGGAAAAAATCGCAGACTTTCAAAAAGATGCACAAAACAAAAAAGATTTTTTTCCTTATTTTTTTTTTGCTACCTTCCAGAGAAGAAACACTAGTTTGAAACACCCTTTTTTTTTTTCTTCAGCGCTGCAATATCTTCCTGTGTCGGCCACTCCCCCACCCCCCCACCCTTCCCCTCCGCATCGTCCCATCTAAAGTTAAATTGAAAAGGAAAGTTGTTAAAAAAAATAACAAACAAAAAAAAAGGGGAAGAAAAAAAGTGTGCTTAAGTCTATTGGCGAAAACTTTACAACAGAGAGGAAGTTGAGAGTGTATGAGAATGACGTCAACTTCTTCCCCGAGTCAAAATGGGTGAGTGTGAAGAAGGGAGAGAGAGAGAGAGAGAGAGAGAGAGAGAGAGAGAGAGAGAGAGAGAGAGAGAGAGAGAGAGAGAGAGACAGAGAGGGGGAGAGGGAGAGAGAGAGAGAGAGAGAGAGAGAGAGAGAGAGAGAGAGAGAGAGAGAGAGAGAGAGAGAGAGAGAGAGAGCTACGTCCCTTCCAATAACGAGTATGTTGACTTTTAATAATGATGATAATGACCTACTCTTGTCAAAACACGACACACACACACACACACACACACACACACACACACGTATATAAATGTTTACAGCTCGACAAACGAAGGTAATCAGGGAAATTTTTGAAAAAAAAAAAAAATATAGAAAAAATAAAATCCTATATCCTAAAAGTCGAGAAACATTAATTCCAGTCCTGGGAAATCTGGGCTACACTTTCAACGTTAATGTGTGTGCCTCGAGTATCGTATTCTAGTCCTATTTACCAGGCGGGATAGAAGTGAAATTTGACCCCGGATATGCTGATGTATTCGGGTCATTTTCGATTTTCATTACGACCAAAAAAAAAAAAAAAGAAAATTATGAATGTATATATGTATTTACAGTATGCCTCCCGGGTAATAATATACAAACTTTAGAGTCAACAGATGTGACATCGAAATATACACATCATCAAAATGGTCAGAAGAAAATACATATATACATCGTTTCTGATGGATTGACACAACAATATTTATGTAGAATTGCATATATATATATATATATATATATATATATATATATATATATATATATATATATATATATATTCTTATTAGTCCACGGGGAAATGAAACACGATAAGTTTCCAAGTGCACTTTCGTATAATAATCACATCATCAGGGTAGATACAAGAAATAAATATTACGCGCTTAGTTGTGACACTTTCCAATATATATATATATATATATATATATATATATATATATATATATATATATATATATATATATATATATATATATATATATATAAGAAAAGGAGAACCTCTGAAGGGCAAACACATACGAGACAAACCACAAGTTGCCCTGGATCTCACTGACACCAGCAACGTGAGGGGGGGAGAAAATAAATAAAGTCAAGGAAATTTCCCCACAAAATGAACAGATTAAGGAAGGCGAAGCTGCAGGGAGGCAATTGCCTTTTAATCTCTCTGGGCGGCGTGGAAATAGCGCCGGGAATTAGGAGGTCTGGGGCTTGAACTTCATTAATGCTGGTGGGAATTTATCGGCAACAGACGCGCCCCCCACCTTCCCCGGGTCGCTGCTGGATGAGGAATTAGACGAGGAGGAGATAAGAAATCCTTAGGTCTAAAAGAGAGAAAATGCGTTGCTTCTTATCAGGTCTTTGTGAGTGAATGATCCTTCTTCTTGATTATAATGATGTGTTTAATGTGGGGAATACGTGAGTAGGTTTAACAAAATCCGCGTATTTAAAACAGTAGATCGACAATGTCAAGTATGCGTACGAGTATAATACATGGTTATATTATCAAAAATAGATGATGTATAAATGGGTATGCGTAAGAATGATGAGCGTAAGTGCTCCGTGGGTAGTAAGTTCGTTCCAGCTAATCCTTCCCTTTACGTCCGCCAGCACCGGTCCTGGAACTCCCTTGGTCCTCCCTAGGCACACGTCCTAGCCGTCCAAGCGTCCACCAATCCTGTGTCCTAGCTTCCACTAGTCCCTACCACTGATCCTAGCCTGTCTCACCGCTTCCGTCACTCGTCCTAGAGCTCCCCCAGATCCTAGCATACGTCCTAGTTCTCCTCTAGGTAACCTAGAATTAGTCCCCAGCGCCTTTCCCAGAGCCCCAGCACACGTGTAGCGCTTTTCCCCAAATCCCAGCCCACGTCTTAGCTCTCCTCCCGGGTCCCCTCGCTAGCTCTCTCTCTCTCTCTCTCTCTCCCCCTCACGCCCCCAGCGCTCCTTCTTGCCAGCAAATGTGGCGAAATCAAGTTACCTGTGCCCCGAGGTGAGATCGGAATGACACCACACGAATCATCAGTTCTGGAAACTGGAAATGACTCCTGGAACCGGCGGTATATTCTTCTCTCTCTCTCTCTCTCTCTCTCTCTCTCTCTCTCTCTCTCTCTCTCTCTCTCTCTCTCTCTCTCTCTCTTTCTGGGAAAGAGAAAGCGAAAAAAAAGAGAACGGGGGGTGGGCCATTGCTTACGGTCGACAAGAAATAGTCTGGAAGTCATCGCTCGAGGAGTCCTTCATCAGAAATCCATCGCCATCACCTCTTTGGAAATGAGGGTCACACTCGGAACGAGGTGAGCGGCGATTAAATAAACGACTTCCACGAGAAGGATTAATGATGTTATGATTACTTCACGCGATGGCTGATGATTACGTAACTGTTACTGAGAATCAAATACCGCCCCGATCATTTCACTGATTAATCTCACATCAGACCTTTGTTTGTTTTTTTTTGAGACGAAGTAATCAAGAATAATGATGATTTCACCCAATGGGACAATTGGTGAGATACACTCAACATGTTTGTATTCTGACTGGCAACGCAACACTTGAACCTTACCTGTGGTGGATGTTGGTTTTGATCAACATTCTCTGCGGATCAGTTTAATCCCAATGACCTTCCCAGAGACGTACGGACGTATATGATTCATCAAATCCAATCTGAAATGAGGAGAATGCAGTGCTGGAATACACCATAATGCTTCGTCTCCGATGTATCATATACCATAATGCTTCATCGCCATTGTATCATGAAGAATATAAGGTAAATAAAGCCCAGGTTGCTCCAGACTCTAGAGATTCCACCGATCCTCCTCCAAGGGATATCGACAACCTGCCTAACAGATGGTTAAGCCATTTACCTCCTGTATCTCCTTCCTGTCACAATACTTCCACACAGAACTTGAGCAGCTTCCTCTCGTACCATCTCCATCACCACGAGCCGCATCTTCTCTCCATGAGATCCGAGGACCCATTCCAATACAGTGTACCATCACTTCATGATAATGAGATCGAGGACCCATACCCCTACAAAGTACCATCACTCCATGATAATAAAGGTCGAGGACCTATACCCCTACAACCTACCATCACTTCATGATAATGAGATCGACGACCCATTCCCCTACAAACTACCATCACTTCATGATGATCACATCCGAAAACCTGCTCGTATCGCCCTCACCAGGTCACACTACTCCCGACAGCGCCTTTTTTCTTCCAGAACCACCTGCATCCATCCTCCTTCCAGGACCAGTTCCCCGACTCCCCCCCGCCACACCCACCTTCTCCAACGTTTGCAAAAACAACCTCAAAAGTCCCCTCCTTTCACAACAACAGTATCAAAATCCAATCCACACCTTCTCACCCCCTTCCACGACAACCTTCCCCAAGCTCCTCTTACACAAGAATATCCTCGGACCCCGTCCACGACCGCTTTATCCAGCCCACCCTCCCTTTTCCATATCCACCTCAACTGAGCCCCACTTCAATCACCACCTGACCAACCCTCCACCCACGACCGCGTCACTTCATCCAGTCCGGCGGCCACATGACCTCCTACAATAGCTTTCCAGTCCGGTAGGACACACCACGTGCTTGAAGAGGACACGTCTCAAGCGCCTTTGACCTTCGGTAGCCACCACCACCCACCAGCACCCTCGTTGCCACCACCAGCAGGAGGACTTAGTATTCTGCAGGAGGCACGCCGACGCTGTGGGCGACATTTCTGACCTTCCCCCTCTGGCACAGCTTTCCAGACACGGTGCGAGGATTTCCAGACACGGTGTGAGGGTTTCCAGGCACGGCGTGAGGTTTCTTTTTTTTCCAAAGACTTGCGCAAGACTTTCCAGCCATGGAGTGAGGCTTTCCAGACACGTTACGAGGCTTTCCAGGCACGGTGCGAGGCTTTCCAGGCACGGCGCTAGGCTTTCCCAGCACGGTGCGAGGCTTTCCCAGCACGGTGTGAGGCTTTCCCAGCACGGTGCGAGGCTTTCCCAGCACGGTGTGAGGCTTTCCCAGCACGGTGTGAGGCTTTCCCAGCACGGTGTGAGGCTTTCCAGGCACGGGGCGAGGCTTTCCAGGCATGGGGCGAGGCTTTCCAGGCACGGGGCGAGGCTTTCCAGGCACGGGGCGAGGCTTTCCAGGCACGGGGCGAGGCTTTCCAGGCATGGGGCGAGGCTTTCCAGGCACGGGGCGAGGCTTTCCAGGCACGGGGCGAGGCTTTCCAGGCACGGGGCGAGGCTTTCCAGGCACGGGGCGAGGCTTTCCCAGGACGGTGCGAGGCTTTCCCAGCACGGCGCGAGGCTTTCCCAGGACGTTGCGAGGCTTTCCAGGCACGGCGCTAGGTTTTCCAGGCACGGTGTGAGGCTTTCCAGGCACGGCGCTAGGTTTTCCAGGCACGGTGTGAGGCTTTCCAGGCAAGGCGCTAGGCTTTCCATGAAGGTATTCTTAAGGGCCCACATTTCACGCTCAGCCAACACCGTCACGGTATGTTTGTAGGGCTTTGTTGTGGGGAGTCTAGCGTAACCGTTGTTGTTGTTCATTTCAGGATAGCGTGGATGGTTCCCAGCGATGAACTCTGCCTGGCAACCTTCACCACAACGGTACTACGACCCTTGAGCACGACGGCTCTACTCTTGTAGGCACGACGGTACGACCCTTAGGTACGACGGTGTGAACTTCAAGCACGGCGGCGCGGCCCTTGAGCACGCCTGCCAAACCCTTTGGCAAGACGGTCTTAGACCCCCTGACCTAAACCTTCAAGGGCCAGGTCAAATGGCAGGCCGAAACCTAAAGGACTTACCGTGGTGTTGAAAGGCCGTGTCACCGCGTTCAAAGGACCGGCACCTGGCGTTCAAAAACCGTACCTTCGCGTTCAGAGGACGGGGCCCTAGCGTTCAAAGGGAAATGGATCAACAACTCTCTCATTAAATCCTCGAGACGATCCAGGGGATCCCAAAAACATACATATAAAAAAAAGACCAGAATGAAAATTACTGGACACAAAAATCCACCGGAAATCAAAAGGTCAAGTTTGAACAACATCAAGGCTTGAAAATCCACGCTAAGCAATGTCAACAATCCGAAGGCGGGTGACGACCCAACCACGTGAACCTTAATTCATCCCCTGCGGCGCTAAATGGCGAAAACCCCATTCACTCTAGCCTGGAAATATCCACTATGAACGGACGGCTGGAACGTCCCGGTTTACGTCCCTCTTCGCCTCCTCAGAAACCCAAAGGGGAAAAATGTTGGAGAAGTGTTTTATCTTCGTTCTCGGCCGTACAAGGAACAGGAAGGCTTATATTAGTATATTTCAAACATTTTTTTTTTCCGTTTCGTGTCTGACAGAAAAGAGAGAGAGAGAGAGAGAGAGAGAGAGAGAGAGAGAGAGAGAGAGAGAGAGAGAGAGAGAGAGAGAGAGAGGAAAAAAAGAGGTGGGAGAGGGGAATTCAGTTAGTGGCTAAAGTGATATAAGGCATACAGCCCACGTTTATATGAAAGAAAACTGATGACTATATATATTCATATACATTATATATCTTTATTGGTAACCAGAGACACCCACCAGTTTACGGAATTCTTCTCTTACCACACAAAACCAATTTTACCATCCGCATTCTACCACAATCGCCCGGCTGCCACACACACACACACACACACACACACTTATTCGCTCCATTCTATCCCCATCACCACCACCACCATCACTGGTCTTCCCCTCCCTCCTCCTCCTCCTCCTTCTACCCTCACGCCTCCACCAACACCACCACTTCAATAAACCCTTTACACACACACACACACACACACACACACGCCCAAGCCATGTCCTTCACAGCCTCAATGGACAAGCGTGGGAGTGTGAGGACGGGCGCGAGATCCTACTAACCTGCATGACTTTCGCCCTTCGCCCTAGAGAACGCCTCCGTCCTCGCCTTCTGCGGGAGTCTTTTAGTATTCGCCGAGGAAACCGTCGCTCTAAGCAACATTCTGGCCTATTTTAAAACTCCCGCCTTCTCAGGGATTGCCCCCCCCACCACCCCTCGCGCCCCCCCAAGAGAACCGGGGGCATGAGAGAGATGCATCCCCCCCTCCAACCCCCACCCCTCCACCACCAACTCGGCTATTGTAAACAACTTTTATATATATATATATATATATATATATATATATATATATATATATATATATATATATATATATATATATATATATATATATATATATATATATTCCTATGAGTCCACGGGGAAAATGAAACACGAAAAGTTCCTAAGTGCACTTTCGTGTAATAATCACATCATTTTCCCCGTGGACTCATAGGAATATCTTGATCACGCGCAAAATTGTGATCCTTTCCAATAAATATATATATATATATATATATATATATATATATATATATATATATATATATATATATATATACATATATACATACATACATACATATATATATATATATATATATATATATATATATATATATATATATATATATATATATATATATATATATATATATCACACTCGATGCAAAACATTTCTCAGCGTTCCGGAGCATGCGATGGTTTTGTGTAATCGCAAGTGATATGTTATCACGTTTGGTGTTTTGGCTCGTGTCGCGAAAGGCATTTTCCGGCGGATAAACAATAATGATAAAGTGCAAAAGCCAACCGAACTATCAGTCACATTATTTATCCTTAATATCGGGCCGAACATAACGAAAAGGGACTTGGACGCATGCGTGGTAAACGTATACGAACGAAGGAAAGCGAATAATAATAATAATAATAATAAATAATAATAATAATAATAATAACAATAATGATAATAATAATGATAATGATAATGACAATAATAATAATTATACTAGTAACAGATTGATGGTAATCAAAAAATAGTATTAAGGGAAATTAATACCCATAATTGTATTATCACATTTAAAAAAAATATCATTTTTCGATTACGTTATTACTAGCATTAACTTCAGTATCATAAGATTCATTATATTTGTGAATATCATTATCATGACAGATATTTTCATTTATCTTTATCCATATATATATATATATATATATATATATATATATATATATATATATATCCCTGGGGATAGGGGAGAAAGAATACTTCCCACGTATTCCCTGCGTGTCGTAGAAGGCGACTAAAAGGGGAGGGAGCGGGGGGCTGGAAATCCTCCCCTCTCTCTTTTTTTTTTTTTAATTTTCCAAAAGAAGGAACAGAGAACGAGGCCAGGTGAGGATATTCCCTCAGAGGCCCAGTCATCTGTTAACGCTACCTTGCTAACGCGGGAAATGGCGAATAGTTATATATATATATATATATATATATATATATATATATATATATATATATATATATATATATATATATATATATATACACACACAAGGGTCTATATGAAAACTTGTCATTATCTTAAAAACCTTATTTCAGTTGTTTGATTTGTAAACTAATGGTTATTACATGACGTAGGTGGTCTTATGACCCTATTGGTCAATTGGCTAGGGGCCTAACGATGCAACTATCCATCTGTTTATACTACATCTAACAATTGAACACCCCTTTATATTCCTTAGGGAGATTGTGAAATTGAATAAAGTTAGGAAAACATTATAAGACCCAAAACTCAGGCAGCCATAATGTCCCAGTGAAGTTAACTAATATAATAAAACACAGGAAGAGTCAGTAACATCAACGCATGACATCAACGCATGACATCAGCGCATGACCAGCGCATGACATCAACGTATGACACAGCGCATGACATCAACGCATTACAGCAACGCATGACATCAACGCATGACATCAACGCATGACATCAGCGCATGACAGCAACGCATGACATCAACGCATGACATCAACACCATGACATAAACGCATTTAACGCATGTCTGATCCGTTCATTATTCACACAGTTTTGAACATTACAGCACGGTCTATGTTCAGACGTATGTGTGATTTAGACTAGAATCATTTGATTCGAATACGATAAAAAAAAAAAAAAGATGACAAAACTTATTACGAAAAAAATCTAAAAAAAAAAAAAAAAAAAATAAGAGGGTAGAAAAGATGCACCAAAAGATACGAGAATGTTCAGTCGAGAACCAGAATTCTTGAAGCGTTGACGTCTCGTCCTTCAAGAAAAGATTTGACGTTATACAGAGGTCGTGTACCTTTCAAGAATAACCCCCTTGCAGAACCCAGCCACACATCGACGGTTACACATGCGTCCCTGACACCGTCCACCGTGGTTATGTAATCCCCCACTGCCACAACAACCAGCCCATCAACAACCTCTGTCCTCTTCCACAAACTACCACCACCACGAGAACAAAGAGACCGGGGGAGGTCATCACCCTTCATTTAAAATCTCCAGTTCAAGGAGACTCCCTTTCGCTCACTGCCTTAGAACATCTGTCTCTCTTCCTCTCTCCCACGGGTCACCGCCCAGGCACAGGAGAGGGAAGTACGAAGCGAAAGAACGTATACGTGTGACTTTCCCAGTCTCGTAGCCTTCGTCTTGTCCGTGTTCGCTGACGCCTCCAGCACAGGAGAGACTTCTCCGCACTTCGGCGAGAAAAGTTGCTGATGTGGGCGTACGACATTCTTGGCACTGCGGTCTGGCTTCTCAATCTGTCGCCCTCGCCGATGCTCAGCGACGAGACGTCCCCCCACTGAGTCCGCCACGTCGTAAAAAAAAAAAAAGAAAAAAGAACTGATATGTCGTCGCCCCTTTGCGCAAACACCTTCCTCACAACAAGTTCTTTGGTGTTGTTGTTGTTGTTGTTGTTGTTGTTGGTGGTGGTGGTGGTGTTGGCGGGCGCAGAGTCTGTTTTCCTGGAAGACCCCTAGAGAACCCCCAGAGTCGCTTACAAAGATCTACCGGACGCTCGGAGGTGTGTGTGTGTGAGTGAGAGAGAGAGAGAGAGAGAGAGAGAGAGAGAGAGAGAGAGAGAGAGAGAGAGAGAGAGAGAGAGAGAGAGAGAGAGAGAGAGAGAGAGAGAGGTGGTTGACGGGAAGATCGAGCAGATGCTGTTCTCAATGCGCGAGACGACTCGAATGGAAACAAAAAAAAAAAAAAAACCCCTACCAATAATAACAAGGGGCTCTGAGATGGAGGTTGGAGGGAGGGGGTCTTACGCTCCCGAGTTCCCCAGTCTCTCTTGAACCCTTTCCAACGACTTTCTACACGTCTGCACTCCTGTCTACACTCACACATTCATTACTCACTTTATGACGTTTATTGATCCGTTATTCTTTATTTTCCATGAATGTACTTCTTCACACCACCACTTCGAGGAAACGTCTGGCGTACGATTATGTTCAATCTTACGCAGCGGGTAAAGCCGAGCTTTCTGTCGCGTTAGGAACGGATGGTTCGTTGTTCCCAGTTCAAAGCCTCGGTCCTAAAAACTACTGAGGGCCACTGAAGGTACATCTTCAACGTCCAGTCGCACAACCACCGAACGAACCATCTTGAACACCTTCTTCGGGAGTTCGAAGATACGCCGCCGCTGCACGAGCGCGGCCCTTGCTCCCGCTGAAACACACCCGCAGCCGTAAGCGCCATCGTCAACTTAACACTTCTCAACGCTACGTTTATGCTATAAGTGACTGCATTAAACCCTCCTCATTATCACCATCTGCTCACGCGCCACCATCACCATCGTCATCCAAACAATCACCATTTGTGATAGTGCTGTCTGGCGTTATCATTATAACTAGTCACTATCATCAACACCGTACAATCCAAAATGGAAAAGGGGGAAAAGGGAAAGTCGAAAGAGGAGGGCAGATGGTTTCCTCCGCTCTGGCCTTTCCTGACAACAAGTACGGACGAAGAAACAAACGATAAATAGCACAATCCTTAAATCCCAAAGGCCCAAAGGTGGGGGAGACAGGTGGGTGGAGTCGCATCTCTCCAAGTCAGGGGGTAAAAATTCAACGACTAAAAATTCGCTTCAGGACGAATCCATTATTCGTTACAGTCCTACGGAAGAAAATGGAGAACACCTGCAGTAACAATCACATCTGTATGGAAGAAAACGGAGAACACCAGCAGACATGGCTGATAAAAAAAAAAAAAAACTTAAATGATCGCTCTAATTTACGCTCTCTGGGGTAAGATAAAACTTCAAACTAATGCAATTTCTATTGAATAGCCTAAAGTCTATGATGAAAAGAGATCTAACAAAAAAAAAAAAAATCAGATTAAGATCCAGGAGTCATAATCAATATACCTTTTGCCCCCAATTTTTTTCCCCTCCTCATAGATTCCCTGTTGGAACACATGATAAAACAGCAACCTCCTTAATCTAACATTATTCCCTCGCTGGGGTGGTTGGATATTCTGGTGTGTGTGTGTGTGTGTGTGTTCTCCTTTCTTCAGTTTCCCCTGTGTGTCGCTGAAGGAGAGACGAGTTTTAAAATGATTCGTTTTTTCTTGTTTTTATCAGACAAAATAGAATAATTTCGAAGAGCGACGCCAAATAAATTCAAAATTAGATTTTAAAATTACATCAAATCTAAAATTAGATTTTTCTATAATTCCTTTCTGAGCTCTGCTTATGATGGCTAACCGTTCTACTTTTATGCTAATAAAAAAAACTCACACCGATATAACGCTTATGTTCAATTCCACGATTAAAACAGTTATCACATAATAATTCACCCTTTTTTTTTTCCCGAAATAACAGTTTACAAGTGCTGAATTGCTATTCTGTAGCCGCACTGTGTCATAATTTGATGTGTGAAAAACGCTTGATTAACGACCCTTGCTTGTGTGCTGTTGCCCGCCGTTTCCAACGACCCACACAAACTGGTATTGTAATCACCAGAAAAGTCTGATTTTTCAGTTGCTAGTGCAGTATGAATCACAACCTCTGTTATTCCCAACAAAGGGCTGGGAATATATATATATATATATATATATATATATATATATATATATATATATATATATATATATATATATATATATATATATATATATATATCCTCCCCTCTCGTTTTTTTTTTCTTTTTAAATTTTCCAAAAGAAGGAACAGAGAAGGGGGCCAGGTGAGGATATTTCCTCAAAGGCCCAGACCTCTGTTCAACGCTACCTCGCTATCGCGGGAAATGGCGAATAGTATGAAAGAAAGATATATATATATATATATATATATATATATATATATATATATATATATATATATATATATACATATGCTGGTAACCACGAGGAAAAATTGAAGCACGATAAGTCCTGAAGTGCACTTTCGTGTAATTAATCCGCGTCGCATCTCCCCTGACGATGGATTAATCCCA
The DNA here is from genome assembly GCF_036320965.1 of Panulirus ornatus. Lineage (NCBI taxonomy): Eukaryota > Metazoa > Arthropoda > Malacostraca > Decapoda > Palinuridae > Panulirus > Panulirus ornatus. The sequence continues at coordinate 6,521,244 of NC_092228.1, forward strand.
CGAAAGTGCACTTTGGGGATTTACCGTGTTACAATATTTCCTTTTCTCTCTCTCTCTCTCTCTCTCTCTCTCTCTCTCTCTCTCTCTCTCTCTCTCTCTCTCTCTCTCTTTCTCTCTCTCTCTCTCTCTCTCTCTCTCTCTCTCTCTCGTGGTCATTGGCCAATAGTAAAATCATGCGCCTCACTTTGACCTCCTGCGATAGATATACATATATACAAAGAGAGAGAGAGAGAGAGAGAGAGAGAGAGAGAGAGAGAGAGAGAGAGAGAGAGAGAGAGAGAGAGAGAGAGCGATCCTACACCAATTGATGAACAGCTCTGGCCTGCGTTAACCCTTTGACGAGGAAGGTTAGGTCAGGTTAGGTTAATATCGCTTAATACTTTAATGGTTATCTACTCTCCGTGGATTCAGGGGCGATAAGTCAGTTAACTCCTTTGATCATAACGAAGTTGCAAGAGAGAGAGAGAGAGAGAGAGAGAGAGAGAGAGAGAGAGAGAGAGAGAGAGAGAGAGAGAGAGAGAGAGATAGAGAGAGAGAGAAGAGAGGAGTTACCAAAGCCTTCAAAGAAACATGTACACCTGTTATCCCTTAATAACATGACCTACGATGAAAATATAAATCCCAAATGTCTTATATATACATTTTCCCTATAGTCTTGTCATGAACATACATAAACAAAACAAGGAAAAAGCATGCACATAGAAACACACACACACACACACACACACACACACACACACACACACAAACATACCCATGCATACATTTATACATACATCTAACGGACATGCAGACAAAAAAAAAAAAACCGCATACATGCATACATAAGTACGAATACATACACACACACACACACACACACACACACACGAGAATACATATTTATTCACAAATTGTTTTCCTTCCATTGTTTATTCAGGATGATACGAATATCAAATCATTTTTTAGGATTATGTGTCGGATTCTCTCGGCAATCGGATGAAAGACTTTTTCAATAGCCTCTGACAGGTCAACTCACTGAATAACAAAACACAACTGACTATATGGGAATTAAAAAGTCCATGATTTTTACATACATTGGGCCAAGTCTCTCATGGTATACAATTATATATATATATATATATATATATATATATATATATATATATATATATATATATATATATTTATAGATATATATATTTATATATTTATATATTTCTTATACATTGCTGGTAACCACGAGGAAAAATTGAAAGCACGATAAGTCCTCCTGAAGTGCATTCGTGTAATTAATCCGCGTCTCATCTCCCTGACGAATGATTAATCCCACGAAGTGCCTTTGGGGATTTACCGTGTTTTACAATATTTCCTTTTCTCTCTCTTCTATCACTCCTCTCTCTCTCCTCTCTCTCTCTCTCTCTCTCTCTCTCTCTCGCTCTGTTCGCTCTCTTTCTCTCTCCTCTCTTCTCTCTCTCTTCGTGGTCATTGGCAATAGTAAAATCTTTGCGCCTCACTTTGACCTCCTGCGATTAGATAAACATATATACAAGAGAGAGAGAGAGAGAGAGGAGATGAGAGAGTGGAGATGAGAGAGAGAGAGAAGTAGAGACGGAGATTAGAGAGATCGATCCTCACCAATTGGATGAAAGCCTTCTGGCCTGCGTTTTAAACACTTTGCCGAGGAAGTTAGGTTCAGGTTAGGTTAATATCGCTTAATACTTTAATGGTTATATACTCTCGTGGATTAAGGGGCGAATATAGTAGTTAACTCCTTTGATCAATACCGAAGTTGCAAGGAGAGAGAGACGAGAGAGAGAGAGAGAGAGGAGATTGAGGAGAGAGAGGAGAGAGAGGAGAGGAGAAGCGAGAAGAGATAGAGAGAGAGAGAGAAGATGGAGTTACCAAAGCCTTCAAAGAAACATGTACACCCTGTTATCCTTAATAAACATGACTACGATGAATACTATTAAATCCAAATGTCTGAATATTTACATTTTTCCATATAGTCTTGTCATGACTTACTAAACAAAACAAGGAAAAAGCATGCAATAGAAACACACACACCACACACAACCACACAACACACACACACACAACACACAAAACATACCCATGCAGCATTTATACATACATCTAACGGACATGCAGACAAAAAAAAAAACCGCATACATGATTACATAAGTACGAATACATACACACACACACACACACACACACACACACGAGAATACATATTTATTCACAAATTGTTTTCCTTCCATTGTTTATTCAGGATGATACGAATATCAAATCATTTTTTAGGATTATGTGTCGGATTCTCTCGGCAATCGGATGAAAGACTTTTTCAATAGCCTCTGACAGGTCAACTCACTGAATAACAAAACACAACTGACTATATGGGAATTAAAAAGTCCATGATTTTTACATACATTGGGCCAAGTCTCTCATGGTATACAATTATATATATATATATATATATATATATATATATATATATATATATATATATATATATATATATATATATATATATATATATATATTCCTATGAGTCCACGGGGAAAATGAAACACGAAAAGTTCCCAAGTGCACTTTCGTGTAATAATCACATCATCAGGGGAGACGCAAGAGAGAAATATAACATTGTGTATGTGTGTGTGTGTGTGTGTGTGTGTGTGTGTGTGTGTGTGTGTGTGTGTGTGTGTGTGTGATAGCTTCACATGTACGCTCACACATGATGGCAAATGCACACACCCTTGAATGGAAGCGCGGGGCGCCAATGGCTCGCCGGTGCATTGCGGAATCCCTTCCCCCTACGTTGAGCCGAACATGAGAGAGAGAGAGAGAGAGAGAGAGAGAGAGAGAGAGAGAGAGAGAGAGAGAGAGAGAGAGAGAGAGAGAGAGAGAGAGAGGCTTGGCTTCGTACTCTGGACGGCGCGTTGAAAAGCCTGTATGATGAAGCGCGGAGCATAGAGCAGGCTGGGCTGTCTCGTCTCGTGTTCTCGGCTTGGCTGCAGAGGAGGAGGAAGAGGAGGAGGAGGAGGAGGAGGAGGAGGAGGACGACGACGACGACGACGACGAAGAGGAGGAGGAGGAGGAGGAGGAGGAGGAGGAGGAGGAGGACGACGACGACGACGACGACGAAGAGGAGGAGGAGGACGAGGAGGAGGAGGAGGACAAAGGAGGAGGAGAAGGAGGAGGAGGACGAGGAGGAGAAGGAGGAGGAGGGGGAGGAGGAGAAGGAGGACGAGAACGAGGAGGAGGAGGAGGGAGAGGATAGGCTGCTGCCAGGCTTAAGCAGGAGGGACTTTCTCGCCTCATTATACCCCCGCCGCTCGCCCCGCCCGCCGCCCCTCCCACGCGTCAAGCCCCACGATCACACATACACGCGCGTACCCCACCTCCCACGTCAAACCCCTAGGGCCCCGCACACACACACACAGACACACACACACACACACACACACACACACACACACACACACGGAGGAGCCCTTGCCACCCACCAAGGATGGCCACATGGCCTCCACGCAACGCACAATTTCCGCTAAAATTGCAGCACTCGAGGATGAGGGGCGGGAGGGCCTCCTCCCTGAGCCACGAGATGACACGGTCCACCCCACCACAACCCCTGGTCACCCCCCAGCCCTGGGCACGAGGGAAGAAGCTCAATTTTCAACAACGACAAACAACGACAACAACAACAACAACAACAAGCAAGCGTTGTGCATGCTTCCAGCGCAAAATGCACAGCGATACGAAAGACAGACGAGGCACGGGACAGCGTTGCATACACAGTGAGAGCGTATGCAACACTCTGGGAATGAAAAAAAAAAAAAGAATGATTATGTTGAGTATCAGAGAGAGAGAGAGAGAGATAGAGAGAGAGAGAGAGAGAGAGAGAGAGAGAGAGAGAGAGAGAGAGAGAGAGAGAGAGAGAGAGAGAGAGAGAGGTTATAACTTGACAATGACAGCCTGAATGACCCTGGCAGACGATGGGTTTCAGGGCAAAATGAACACACACACACACACACACACACACTCCACGCACTCACACAGGCACATACACGTAAAACTATAATGCACTCGTCTTTTCATTACTAAAGGTACAATAGCATTTCTTACCACCTCGATCAACATTATATATATATATATATATATTATATATATATATTATTATATATTTATTTTATATAATATTATATAATATATATATATTATACACTTGACAAAAGTGCTAGAATCCTTTATGCAACATGAAAATTAATTACCAGGTAGGGTTGTCCCCCGGATTACTCACGTTCTGGTAATGCTTTAAGCTGAGGAGGACTCCGAGGGGGAGGCACCGTAATCCCTGTATTGTCCCGGGAGCATCCTGGCTGTGAAGACTTACCAGGGAGAGAGAGAGAGAGAGATGAGAGAGAGGAGGAAGAGAGAGAGATGATGAGATGAGAACGAGGAGATGAGATGGTGAGGAGAGAGTGAGGCAAGTGGAATTGCAGCTACTCGCTGTTATGCAGGATGGGTGGTGTGTGG